>NC_041388.1:457830240-457844565 GCF_002162155.2 Triticum dicoccoides | reverse complement strand
CATGACGCGGCGACCCGAGCGCACGCACGTGCTAAACGCGCGCTCTGGGCGCGCCCAGAGCACGCTCGCTATGTGCTCGACAAAATGCCAGGGTATCCTAGAGTGCTTGAGAGGGGTTGGCAATTAACAGTACTAGTTTAGGGTTAGCAAGGGGATCAAAGGACATGGTGGTTTGGTCAGGGGCTCAAGTTCACAATGTTAACTTGAAATCATGCCAAATCTGTCCATGCACACAGGGTGTTTGTCAAAATGCCAAAGGCATCTAGGCAATTCTTGGGGTGGCCAAATTCTCTAGATCAGGGTCTCTTTAGTTGAAAGAGAGGGTGGTGAGGTTAGTTTGACAAAATCAGAAACTTGTTAGTGCATGTTTTGCAAAACATCAGTTTTGGACAGAAAGAAAAAGGCATGGTTGCATGCACTAAAAATTCTCCAATGGGTCCACTCTTCTGGACTTAAGGGTTTTGTAGCATGGGCTATAAGCAGGAGAAAGCTCAAGAGTACTAGAGCAAATTTAACTAGGGTTGCAGTAGAAAAAGCCAAACTGGACAAGAAAGCAAAAGAGGTTGATTCACTCAAATTTTTCAAAGAACATAAAAGGGTTTCTGCATAAAGTATAATAATATACTTCCATTAACATCCCAAAATTTTGGTGGAGGCTTTAAAGCAATATTTAATTAGGTTGTAGTGTAAAAATGCTCACTGGACCAGATTTTAAAACTTGGTGTAGAGCTCAAAATGTTAAGTGAATGAATTTTATTTTTCCATAAAAGTGATTCAAAAACATCACATGACATCTCCAAATTTTGGTTGGAATTTTAGATAAATATATCCAGAGGTTGCAGCGCAAATTGGGTCCTGAAACTTTTTTAAAAAATCATTTCAAGGAATAAATCTCAGGGAGAATTAGTTATGCAATTAAATCCACTTTTAAGAGAAATGTTTTTCTCGAGGGAGAAAACAAGTCCAGTAATAAATTTGGAAACTTTCACTTGGGATAAAACTCCATAGAAATCCAAGAAAGGATGGAACTGAAATCAAAGAAAACCCAGAAAAATGAAAAGTTTAATTTTCCTGGCAAAATTTTAATTAGTAAAACAAGGTTAAAATTTTTGGGTGTCACAATACTTGATTAAAAAAATCTGAGTCCTTGAAGAAAAGGGTGGGAGGGAGGGAAAAACAAAGACAACTTGGAACGGATGAAACGAACACAGTTGGAAAAAATGAGGTTTGATCTTGCGAATGTGAAAAATGATAGGATCATCTTGAAGAGAATCACACTCGATAAACGAGACGGATTAGTATTCACTAGGAATAAGAGAACACCACTTGGAAAAGGTATGGAATCAACACTTTACATTGAAGCAACTCGAATACCACAAACCAAAACAAAAACAAAGGATTGACTTAGGTAATAAGCCGGAAACAAACATATGATAGACCCCATATCGTATCATGTGTCTGTTGGCAAGATATTCTAGGAGCTACTTGAATTCCCACTTATAAACTCCTGAAACTTTCTGGTGATGCAATCAGGTGTTGGGGATACATGTGAAGCATAATATCTCACCCAAACTAACAATTCCTACATCCAGTTGTATCCATCCATCAACACATAACCAAGAAACCTTTGGAAATCGTGTACCTCAACCTTTGAAAAGCATCCGTTATACGAGTTATGGCAATACTCCCGAACTCCCGCTCCAGTACTAGGTGGCGTCGAGGTTATCTCACCAAGAACTGCATAAAAGAGATTTTCAATGTCGGCGAACTCAGGTATTCCAGAACTACAACTATAAAATCGTGACGACAACACCTCGGAGCTCAACTCCCTGGGACACTGCAACAACCCCTAAATGTCAGGAGGCCCCAAGAACAATGTTCTCATCACAAGACTATCGGAATGACTCCAAGATACCCGCGTGATCCTAAATATTTTTTCGTGAAATTTGAGGAGAGACGAGTCGAAACTTCTACGTCAGGAGGTCTCACCAGAGCAACAAAAGGACTAAGGAGTAAAAAGAATCCTACTCTCCGATATATATAATCCTAAGACTCAAAACATTTTGTTCTAGACTCAACAACGTCAGCGATTCGATCAAGTAGGGGGCTCCTAAGTCGAGGATGGCTCTGATACCAACTTCAAACACCCACAATGCGGCTATATCTCCCACATGTCAGGGCACGACTTAGAGGCATAGCCGCATGGTAGGCTTGTCGCAAGAGGGGTAATCTTTACACATCCCATGTACTGAAAAAGAAAGGGATAAAGAGTTGGCTTACAATCTCCACTTCACACAATTACATGTTAAACATACATCATCCAAAGTAGAATCAAGGTCCGACTACGGAACGAAAATAAAAGAAGACAACCCCAAATGCTAGATCCCTGATTGTCCCAACTAGGCTCCACTACTGATCAACAAGAAACGAAAAAACACAATGAACAAGATCTTCATCGAGCTCCCACCTGAGCTCGGTTGCGCCACCTGCACTGGTATCATCGGCACCTGCAACTGTTTGGAAGTATCTATGAGTCATGAGGACTCAGCAATCTCACACACGCGAGATCAAGACTATTTGAGCTTATGGGTAGGAAAGGCGTAATGAGGTGGTGCTGCAGCAAGCACTAAGCAAATATGGTGGCTAGCATACACGAATAAGAGTGAGAAGAGAAGCAACGCAATGGTCGAGAAGCTAGAAGTGATCAAGAAGTGATCCTGAAACTACTTACGTTCAACCATAACTCCAAAACTGTGTTCACTTCCCGGACTCCGCCGAAAAGTGACCATCACGGCTACACACGCGGTTGATGCATTTTAATTAAGTTAAGTGTCCAATTCTCTACAGTCGGACATTAACAAATTCCCATCTGCCACATAACCGCGGGCACGGCTTTCGAAAGTTTAAACCCTGTAGGGGTGTCCCAACTTAGCCCATCACAAGCTCTCATGGTCAACGAAGGATATTCCTTCTCCCAGGAAGGCCTGATCAGTCTCGGAATCCCGGTTACAAGACATTTCGACAATGGTAAAGCAAGACCAGCAAAGCCGCCCGATGTGCCGACAATCCCGATAGGAGCTGCACATATCTCTTTCTCAGGGCAACACTGGATGAGACATCCTAGGAGTAAAACCAAACCTCAAGTTTCCCCGAGGTGGCCCCGTAGTCTACTCGGTTCGTACCAACACTTTGAGAAGCACTTGCCCGTGGGGGTTAAAATAAAGATCACCCTCGGGAGCGAGACTCCCAGGGGAAAAGTATAGGTGGTGGTGAGGCAAATGGTAAAACCAAGGTTGGGCCTTGCTGGAGGAGTTTTATTCAAAGTGAACTGTCAAGGGTTCCCATAACACCCAACCGCGTAAGGAACACAAAAACAAGGAACATAACACCGGTATGACGGAAACTAGGGTGGCAAGAGTGGAACAAAACACCAGGCATAAGGCCGAGGCTTCCACCCTTTACCAAGTATATAGATGCATTAAAGTAAATAAGATATATTGTGATATCCCAACATATCCATGTTCCAAACATGGAACAAACTTCATCTTCACCTACAACTAGCAATGCTATAAGAGGGACTGAGCAAAAGCAGTAACATAGCCAAACAACGGTTTGCTAGGAAAGGTGGGTTAGAGGCTTGACATGGCAATATGGGAGGCATGATATAGCAATTGTTTGGTAGCGCGACATAGTGATAGAGCGAACAACTAGCAAGCAAAGATAGAAGTGATTTTGAGGGTATGGTCATCTTGCCTGAGATCCTGCAAGGAAGAAGAACGAGTCCATGAAGAAGGCAAATGGACGTAGTCGAACGAATCCTCACAACTCTAGAACGGAACCGAAGCTAACGAGAGAAGCACCCGGAAAGAAGCAAGCAACATAGTAAACAACCATCACAAAAACATGCAATGATGCACAATCAAGTATGATGCATGTCCGATTTAATGAAACATGGCATGGCAAAGTGCACAAGCAAAACTACAAGTTAAGTGGAGCTCAATATGCAACGAGTTGCATATTGATGAAACGCCACATTACTTATTTAGTTCTCTCCCGTTTATGTACTCAACAATATTAAATGTTGGTTAGCAATGGCAAGGGGTGAAGCATAATAAAACTACCTATCTAGGCAAGTTTAAATGAGGCCGGAACAACAAGAAACAAGTGCAGAAAAATCCTCATATGCAAATATATGGATTTGGTATTGTTTTGCCCTAAACCATATTTTAGAGTTGTTAAACATGCAAGAAGAGTGCACCATGTTAAACTAGGCATTTTTCTACCCCGTTTACATATAAAGTTTATTTACAATGGAGCTACAGTTATTTAGTTATGAATTAAATCATTTTAACATGGCATTTGAGAAAAATGTAATCAAACAACATTTTAAACATGGATGAAGTTGCAAATTATGAAACTAGACCAAAATCTAAGCATGTTACATATATATAACATTTTAATATGATGCACGGTTTGTCACATCCCTAGTTCTGGTATGACCTAGACTAGCTAGTCATTTGAGCATCATGTTTAAATTCCATTTAAATTTGAAATGGGTATTTGTGAAACCCTCAGAACTCATTTCTGGAAATGACCCAGATAAAAAGTGCTCCAAAAAGGACCGAGAAAATGTTCATGTTGCTCTCTGAAAATATTGGTCAGAGGAAAAATTCAAACCAATAATTTTAGGAGCCCATAAATATTTATTTTGGCCTTTTGGAATTAATACAATAATTATTTGCCTTGGATATACATATGTGATATATTTTATATATGTCCAAAAATTCTGATTGTTGCCGAGGGGCTTTGGAATAACCCCTTAGGTCCCTACAAAAATTGTCAGAAGAAAATAAAATGACGTAGTATTTTACTAAATCAGAACAAATGCCAGAAAAATAGAAAAGAAAACAAAAAAAGGGAAAAGGCTTACGTGTGCCTTACCTGAGGCCTGGCACTGGCGGCCCAGCTAGCCGGCCCAGCCAGCTGGCCCTTCCAGTCTTCTTCTCCACCGCGCCAGGAGGACGCCGAGCGCGTGGCCGACGCACGCCGGCGCACGCCCGGCCACCTCCTACTTGTCGCCTTCCTCTAGACGCCCCTGGAGACACCACGCAGTCACCCCGACCCCCTCTCACTCTCCCCCGTGCTTCTCCTCTCCTCTGTCACCCTCTCTTGCCCGCACCCGAGCACAGCCGACGCCACCGCTCGCCGTTGCCGCGGCCACTGCCTCCCCCTCGCCCCCTGGACATGCCCATGAGCTCCACGACATCGTCTTCGCCATCTCCATCGAGCCAAGTGAGCCGGGGCGCACCATAGCAACGTCATCACCATCATCTTCAACCTCTCGGCCGCCGAGATCGCCGGCGCCCGTCCGTCGTCTCTGACCCGTCCCCGAGCCCGCTGACCATCCCGTCGCCTCCACTGTGAGATTCTGCGTCTGTTCCCCCTCTTCCCGAGCTCATTTATGCCCCGCAGGGGTCGCCCCCTTGTCGACCGAACCGCGCCGCCGCCCGAGCTCGTCGGCGCAACGCTCCGGTGACCATTTAGTCCCAGACGCGTGTCCACCAAGCTTGCTGCCCCGCGCTAAGCCTCACTAGCACCTCCCCTTGCCCGCTTGTGCCCCACAACGCCAACTCCTCACGCACCCGAGCTCCGGCTGCCGCACTCGTCGTCGCCGGTGCCACTCCGGCTGCTCCCCGGCCGCGCCACCACCACGGCTGGATGCGAACGAGCATCCGCATCACGTAGCTGCACTCCGCGCGTCAAATGGCCCCCTGTAGGCCAAACCCGTAGCGCACCGCCGCGTTTGCACTCGCCGGCGGCTAAACACCGGCGAACGCTGACTTTTGACTGGCGTGGGTTGACCCCACAGCCCAGTTTGACCTCCCCCCTCTCTCACTGACTTGCGGGCTCCGCCCGACTAACTACTATAGTTAGCACTAATTAACTAACTAGGTTAGCTACTATACTCACTGACTAGTGGGCCCCGCCAGTTAGTTAGGACTAACTAACTTAGTTAGTTGACTGGGTCACTGACCAGTGGGACCCACTGGTCAGGTTTGACCTGGTTAGCCCCGTTGACTCGCTTACATCTCGCTGACGTAGTGCTGGTGCAGTTATTCTTTTTCTGGAATTATTTTAACTCGGGAAATTCCAGAATATTGCCTAAACTTCAAAAAATCATAATAATTCAACCGTAGCTCAGAATGAAATAATTTATATATGAAAAATTATCAGAAAAATGCAAGGAATCCATTTATTCCAGTTACATGCATCAAAAACCAACTTATACATGTTGTATAAGTGAAAACATAATATGGGCATTTTAAATGCTTCATTTTGAATTTGCATTTGAATCTTTGATTCGAATGGGCTTCAACCAATTGGTAGCAACTTGAATTAGCCCAAACACTAGAATTTGCACATGGAATATTCATGCATCATTTTGTTGCATTTGTTTGTGTGTTGATCGCCGGCACCATTTCTTCTCGATAGGTTCCACTCCGGAAGGTGTTCCCGAGTACCTTTCAGAGGAGCCGTACCCCCTTTGTTGTTCTATCAGGCAAGCAACCCCCCTTGAGCATTTTGATAAATCCCACTCTCTCTCTCCTGCTCCTTATACTGCATTAGGACAACAACGATTCAAACTGCTACTTTCTGCTGCGGTAGTTGAACCCATTCCTCTGCATGACATGTCATTGCCACAGTAAATAGTTGAAACCCACTAGCATGAGTAGGAGTTGCTTGAGCCTTGATGTGCCTACTCATCCATGCTTGTTTTCTTTATGTCAGCTATGCTTAGAGTTGTGTCAGGTCTGATTCCTCGGGAATGAATCAGACTGGTGATCATGTCCTATCGGTAAAGGCTAAGTGTGTGAACACGTTTTGGTAAAGATAGCGATGAGAGGCCATGTAGGATTACATGGTGGGTTGTCTCACTGGAACCGTCCTTAAGCACTGAGTTCTGTGTATGTTATCCAAGTCCAGTTACTACCACACATTGGGTTCCGGTTATCTGGCCCCTCTCGGCTTATTAATCCACTTGATCTCTGTCCAGGAGTTGCAACTAGTTACTGGCGTTTGTAGGTAGTGCTACTTGTCTACCAGGTGGTGTCCGACGGGACGGTCTTGGGATAGACTAGGCACCATGGCACGGGCACCCGGATGGTGGGCTTGGGAACCCTGCACACATCGTTTGGGGCCGTCAGTGACACCCCAGCCGGATGTCCTTGCGGATGGAACCCGAATAGGCGATAAACCTGGACGAGAGACTTGTGTGGTTAGTCAGGTCGTGGCCGACACCCTTGCCCAGCTTCCGCTTGAAGGTTGCCGAGGTACATGATGTGTACAGGGCTATAAGTGGCGAGAGCGTGTGTGAAGAAGTACACCCCTGCAGGGTCAACATTATCTATTCGAATAGCCGTTTTCCTCGGATATGGAAACTTGGAGGACTTATGTAGTACATAGACAACTTGAAGTGGATACTCTAAAATACGCAAGATAAGCGTGAGTGATATGTTGGCCTTCTCGTAGGGATACGGGAACGGATCCATAGTGGAGTATTCATATGGTGAATATGTGGACTCATGTGCGTCTTCTTACCTCAAAGAAGTTTCTTATACTCGTAGTATAGGTTAGCCACTGAGTCAAAGCTGGCTTGCTGTTGTTAAAACTCCACCACCGCCCTTTGTTGATAATGTTGCATATGTAGATAGTTCTGATGTAAGACTTGCTGAGTACCTTCATACTCACGTTTGCTTATTTATGTTTTGCAGTTGGTTACACTAGTGACTTCGACGAGTAGATTGTATCCCAACTACGATCTTGTACCCTTGGGAGGGTCGTGTTTAGTCAGGCTTCTTAGTCTTTTCCTTTTGTAGTTGTCTGTACTCAGACATGTAATGCTTCTGTTGCTTGTATGCTCTGAATGATGGGTCATGAGACCCCTGTTTGTATTGAATGCTATGTGGCTCTTCTGGGCCTTTATCTATATGAGTTTGAGTTATGTTGTGATGCCATGTTGTACAGCACATACTTGCATGTTATGCGTACGTGTAATGTGTATTGCTATGTGTGGGATCCGACAACCTAGTTGTTTACCTCTGGTAGCCTCTCTTATGGGGAAATGTAGTCTTGTGATTCCATGAGCCATAGTAGTCCGCTACAGCCCGGTTCACCGGAGTCCTGCTAGCCCAGCACTACTGCTCCGGAACACTTGACTGGCCGGCATGTGATTCACTTTGTTCCTGTGTCTGTCCCTTCGGGGAAATGTCACACGGTGACATCCGGAGTCCTGCCTAGCCTGCTACAGCCCGGGTTCTCGGAGTCCTATTAGCCCAGTGCTACAGCCCGGATTCATACGCTGTTGACCGACATGCTCGAGGTTGATTCATGTATGCCTGTCCCTGTAAGTTACTGCTACTTTGGGTTCACGACTAGTCATGTCAGCCCGGGTTCTCTGTCATATGGATGCTAGCGACACTATCATATACGTGAGCCAAAAGGCGCAAACGGTCCCGGGCCAGGTAAGGTGGCACCCATGGGAATACCGTGCGTGAGGCCGCAAAGTGATATGAAGTGTTACATGCTAGATCGATGTGACTTAGGATCGGGGTCCCGACAGTGTTGGTATGAGAGCCTGACTGACTGTAGGATTACCAAGCCAAACTGGTCGAAGTTGAGTCTAGAAATGCTTTAGTTATATAAGGGAATTGATTGTGGAAGGGAACGTAAGGCTCTTTTTACTCCTTTACCTCATGTCATTCTTTATGAGTCAACCTCTTCTTTTCTACGAGGGTTAAGGCCTAGGCTTCTCCTCTATCTCTCAGGATGACGTGTTACTAAACCGTAAAGTCTTAGGATTGTTGGGTTGTGTCTCCGTACAGTTCTACTACTTCCGTGTGTCCTCAGTTTGACCCAGAACCTTGATATTATGATGTTGACTGATTATGCTATTCCTTTGATGAATGTCTCAAAATCGTTTTGAGCATTTACAGCCGTTATGCTGCCAAAATTGTCCTAGGATTTCAAGAGTTTCCAATGCTTTTGCATTACATTCCACATCCTCATGTCGATGCTAATTCCATCCTTGTTTCCTTGGTTTCTGTGCCAGGATGTCGTCTGCTAACCGAGGTTCAGTTGCTCATAGCAAGAACCACAGAGCTGGTAGGGATGAGGATCTCCTAACCAGCCTTTGATGGCAGAGTTCTTGTTAGCATCCGAGAGGAACAAGCGTGAGACTAACCGCTTGCTGGCACAGATTGAGAAGAACACCGCACATCAGCGTAAGAAGTTGGTTTCCATCACTGACTTCATTGGTCTGAAACCACCCACCATCCATCATTCCATTGAGCCACTCGATGCAGATCACTGGCTCCGAAGCATCACTCACAAGTTGCATTCTGCGAACATAGCTGAAGGTGACAAGGTCACCTATGCTACCTATCACTTGGAAGGTCCTGCTAGTATTTGGTGGCAGAGCTATGAGGCTATGCTTCCAGCTGGCTAGTTTCCTACGTGGAAGGATTTCACCGAGGCTTTTCGTGAGCACAACATTCCTCAGGCTCTCATTGACCGCAAGAGGGAAGAGTTCTGTAGTTTTACCCAGGGTAAGCTGCCTGTTGATGCTTACCGTAGAGAGTTTGGAAGCCTCACCCGCTATGCTACAGAAGAAGTGTCCACGGACGCCAAGAAACAGGCTAGGTTCCGGAAGGGTCTCGACCCTAAGTTGTGTCGTGATCTCCACCTACATCATTGTGATACTTTCCAGGCTCTTGTGAACAAGGCCATTAATGCAGAGACAGCTCAACTCACTTATGAGGAGTCTCGTAAGCACAACCGTGATCTGGGTTCTTCCTCCCGCTCTGGCTCTCAGAAGCGACGGATTTGGATTCCGAACTCAGCTCTTCCACCTGGATATGCACCGAGGCCATCCGATGTGGCGCCTCACCTAGCTCAGCAACATGCTCCACCCAGGCCTATTAGTGGACCACTTGCCAAAGTAGGTCCACGTCCTACCTCAGGAACTTGCTTCACCTGCGGAGAACCAGGACACTACGCACGTGACTGCCCTCAGTCCAGTTATACTCCACCCCAGTCTGAGAGGTCTGTTGGCCGTGAAAAGCCATCAAGCAAGATGATCAGTACCAAGCCAGCCTCCATTGAACGAGCATGTGTGCACCATGTCTCAGCTACAGAAGCTCAAGATGATCCCGACGTCGTACTGGGAACACTTCTTGTCAATTGTCACCCAGCTTCAGTTCTGTTTGATACTGGAGCATCTCACTCCTTCATATCCGATGGTTATGCTCGGTTGCACGACATGTCATTTTGTGATATGCCAACTCCACTAATAATCCAGACTCCTGGTTCCAAATGGCAAACCTCTAAGGTAAGCCATGGTAATCAAATCCTTCTAGACAGACTGGTATTCCTTGCTTCTTTGATATCTCTCAAGTCTTCAGATATTAACATCATCTTGGGTATGGACAGGATGACAGCTCATCATGCCAAGATCGATTGTTACACCAGATTTGTTCAACTTACACATCCATCTGGAAAAATAGTCACTGTCTCTACTAGAGTTGCAAGGCGTCAACTCTATTCTCTTAATGACAGCCCTCTTCCAGACCTTGAAGATATTCCGGTAGTCCATGACTTCCCGGATGTCTTTCCAGAAGAACCGTCAGGTGTCCCACCTGACAGAGATGTAGAGTTTGTCATAGAACTTATCCCAGGAACTGTTCCAATCTCTAGGGGACCATACAAGATGGCACCTTTGGAGTTAGCCGAGCTTAAGAAACAACTTGATGAGTCATTGTAAAAGGGTTTCATCCATCCCAGTTCTTCTCCTTGGGCTTGTCTTGTCCTCTTAGTCAAGAAGAAGGATGGTACGGATCGGATGGTTGTAGATTATCGTCCCGTTAATTTGGTCATGATAAAAAACAAGTATCCGCTCCCCAGGATCAACGAACTATATGATCAGCTCGCTGGATCCTCAGTCTTTTCCAAGATGGATTCGAGGTTAGGCTACCACCAAATCAAGATCAGGAATGGGGACATCCCCAAAATGGCCTTTGTCTCTCGTTATGGTCAATACGAGTACACCGTGATGTCTTTCGGCCTAACCAATGCTCCAGCTACTTTCTCCCGCTTGATGAACTCGATCTTTATGGAGTACTTAGATAAGTTCGTCGTGGTTTACCTCGATGATATTCTTATTTACTCGAAGAACGAGGAAGAGCATGCCGAACATCTTAGACTTGTGTTAGAAAAACTCAAAGAGCACCGTCTTTATGCCAAGTTCTCCAAGTGTGAATTTTGGTTGCCAGAAGTGACCTATCTGGGCCACATGATCTCTGGTAAGGGCATTGCTGTCAATCCCGAGAGAGTCAAAGCCGTTCTCGATTGGACTCCACCTGAAACGGTCAAACAAGTTAGGAGTTTCCTTGGTCTAGCCAGTTATTGTCGCCGCTTCGTTGAAAACTTCTCCAAAGTGGCCAAACCCCTCACGGAGCTCCTTAAGAAAGATAAAAGGTTTGAGTGGACCCCATAGTGTGAGCGCAGTTTTCAGGAACTGAAAAGACGCCTGACTTCTGCGCCCATACTCGTGCCACCGGATTTCACTAAAGACTTTGTTATCTATTGTGACGCTTCACGTCAAGGACTAGGTTGCATTCTTATGCAGGATCATCATGTGATTGCCTATGCATCTCGACAGTTGCATCCACATGAGGAAAATTATCCTACACATGATCTAGAGCTTGCAGCCGTAGTCTATGCACTTAAGACTTGGCGACATTACCTTCTTGGTAACCATTGCGAAATCTACACCGACCATCAGAGTCTCAAGTATATCTTCACCCAACCGGATCTGAATCTCAGACAGAGACGTTGGTTGGAGTTGATCTCGGATTACGACTTAGGAATCACCTACACCCCAGGCAAAGTCAATGTCATGGCTGATGCTTTAAGTCGTCAATCCTATAGCAACAATGTCAGGACCCCGACTCAATGCCACATCGATCTAGCATGTAACACCTCATATCACTTTGCGGCCTCACGCACGGTATTCCCACGGGTGTCGCCTTACCTTTGCCCGGGACCGTTTGCGCCTTTTGGCACACGTATATGACAGTGTCGCTAGCATCCATATGATAAGGAGCCCGGGCTGACATGGCTAGTCGTAAACCCAAAGCGGCACAGACTTACAGGGACAGGCATCCATGACCCAGCATCGAACGTGTCGGTCATCAGTGAGTGAATCCAGGCTGTAGCACTGGGCTAGCAGGACTCCGGTGAACCGGGCTGTAGCGGGCTAACAGGACTCCGGTATTCACCGCGTGACATTTCCCCGAAGGGACAGACACAGGAACGAAGAAGGACACATGCCGGCCAGCCTAAGTGTTCCGGAGCAGTAGCAAGCTACCATGGCTCGGTGGAAACACTAGGAGACATTTCCCCGTAAGAGAGGCTACTAAAGAAAAACAACTAGATGGTCAGATCCCACACATACCAAGCATTTCAATAACATACACACAATATGCTCGATATGTGCAAATACAACATGGCATCACAACATGACTCTATGACTCAAGTAATCTATTCAATAGGCTCCGAGGAGCGAGATATTACAAACATGGGTCTCATGACCCAACATTCAGAGCATACAAATCAAGCACAAGCGGAAGCTATCATGTCTGAGTATAGACATCTATAAATGAAAAAGGCTGAGAAGCCTGACTATCTACCAAATCCTGCCGAGGCACAAGATCGTAGCTGAGGTAACAAGCTAAACGTCGAAGACCACGCGGAAATACTAGTGAGACTGAAGTCTCTCTGCAAAAACATAAAATAGGCAAACGTGAGTACAAATGTACCCAGCAAGACTTACATCAGAACTATCTACATATGCATCATTATCAACAAAGGGATGGTGGGGTTTAACTGCAGCAAGCCAGCTTTGACTCGGTGGCTATCCTGAACTACGACTGCGAGTAACTTTTTTGAGGTGGCGCACACGAGTCCACATATTCACCATATCAATACACCACTATGGATCCGCTCCCGTCTCCCTACGAGAACGCCATCCATAGCACTCACGCTTATCTTGCGCATTTTAAAGTATCCACTTTCACTTGTCTATGAACTGATATAAGCAACCCAGAAGTCCTTTTCCGCGGACACGGCTATTCGAATAGATTAGGTTAACCCTGCAGGGGTGTACTTCTTCACACACGCTCTCACCACTTACCGCCGTTTACACGACATGTACTCGGCAACCTTCAAGCGGAAGCCCAACGTGGGTGTCGGCCACGACCTACCTAATCACCTAAGTCTCTAGTCCAGGTTTATCGCCTATTCGGGTTCCATCCATGAGGAGATCCGGCCGGAGTTTCGCTCACAGCCCCAAAAGATGTGAACAGGGTTCCCGAGACACCAAACGGGCGCCCGGTACACCGTGCCACGTGCCTACCGCATCACAGCCCACCCCTACGGTCAGCGCTGCCCACGGCCTCCAGCATACTACAAACACCAGAAACTACTTGCAACTCCTGGACAGAGGACAAGGGTGATCAAGAAGCCGAGAGGGTCCATTGGTTTCGGGCCCAATGCGTGGTAGTAGCTGAATCATAGATCACAAACACAGAACTCAGTTCCTGAGGACGGCTGCAATGAGACAACCCACCATGTACTCCTACATGGCCTCTCACCGCTACCTTTACCAAATCGTGTTCACACACTTAGCTCACACACAGTAGGACATGTTCACACACCTCTGATTCATCCCCGATGAATCAGACCTGACTCAACTCTAAGCAGTAGCAGGCATGACAAACAAACATGAATGAGTAGGCACAACAGGGCTCAAACAACTCCTACTCGTGCTAGTGGGTTTCATCTATTTACTGTGGAATGACAGGTCATGCAAAGGATAAAGGGGTTCAGCTACCGCAGCAAGTAACAGATGAATCGATGTTGTCCTAATGCAGTAAAAGAGAGCAGGAGCGAGAGAGTGGGATTTTATCGGAATGAACAAGGGGGTTTTGCTTGCCTGGCACTTCTGAAGATAACATTGAGTCTTCATCAGTGTCAACGATCACATCCTCGGTATCACGTCTATCGAGAGGGGACAAATACCGGCAACACAGAAGGGAACACAATCAATGCAATGCACAATATGATGCATGATCATGACATGGCAAAATGAATGTGTTTTGGGCTAATGCAACTAGCAACAGATTAAATGGGGTTGGTTTGAATACAAGATTCAAATTTAAACTCCATATGTGATTATTTAAATGCCCTTTATATGATTTGTGCTAAACA
>NC_041388.1:457820785-457828709 GCF_002162155.2 Triticum dicoccoides | reverse complement strand
CCAGGTGGGCTGGGCCGCTGGGGGAGCTGGGCCGGCTCTGGTGGGCTGCACGGTGAGGCCAGGTAAGCTCTGTTCTTTTTATTTTTTCCTGTTCTGTTTCCCTTTTTATATTATTTTGCCACTGTTTTCAAATTCAAAATAATTTCAAAACAGTGCCAAATATCCTCTGAATAATTTATGTTGCTAGATGGACTTTTCCAACAGCACATAAAACATTTCAAAGTTATCTGAAAATATATCCCATATATTATGAATATAATTCCAGATTCAAATACAATAATGATTTAAATTCAGTGCCCAAAATATTCCACATAAATGTTCACTATTTTTGGTTTGGTCTTCAAAGCCTTGCCAAAATTATCAAACATTTATGAAGGCATGTTGGAAACAATGAATGCAATTTTAAGGGTTCTTGCCCCTCTTTTAAATTGATTTCTGAGGCTTTCACTTTCCTCATTTCAAGTTTAAGAGGAAATAAACATGATGCAACACATGACTAGCTAGCTCAGAGCATACCAGAACTAGGGATGTGACAACTCACCCCCACTAAACAAGGATCTCGTCCCGAGATTCAAGCGTAGGGTAGGATGAAGGGGAAACGCAAACTAGTATAATCTTCACGATCCAGGGTGCACTTCAGTTGAACGTTGATTCATTCACCATCATTGTCTTGATGTCTTGTTCTGAGAAATCCTGCCAACATGACATGGAGGGAAGAAGGAGACTCTAGAAGGGTCGATCTTCTCGAAGATCGAACAACTCAGGATTAACTCACGGAATGAGACATAGCAACATCTCTCGAGCTGAGAGATGAAGCACACCTCTAGAGAAATGGAGTGGAACAGATGACGAAGGTTCACTAGGTAGACAATGATTCCACACCTAAGAAGGTGGTGAACAGTTGTCAACGTAGCGAGGAGTTGAGTTGCCATGATACCACGACGAAACATCCTGGAGGGGGGTGATTCGTAGATTATTATCTTAAGTGGCAAAAAGAATTACCTTTGATATAGAGATCGTTAAGACTCTCTATATCAGCCTAAGGCAAATCACAGCAATCGATTGGCGGGGGTCGGTAGGATGGCATATTCGGACTTGGATGATGTGGATTACCTTGTTGAAGACAACGCAATGGATGATTTTTGCTTATCACCGGAAATGGAAAGGACCCATGGTAGAGTGGCACATTGGCGGTGCAAGCTGGGAACAAAATGCAAATGCTGGGAATGATTCTGGTAACTGGGGAAGAACCCAACAAAAGAGAGTGAATTCACTGTTTGAAAAGGTCATAGCATTTGCCGAGGAAACTGAGAGGAATCCCAGTTAGAGATGATGATAACACGTAGTGCTTGTGCGTGCTCTCAAGAACTTGAGCATTTCCACAATCATCAAGGTTTTATCAACAACCGCGTCAAGGGTGCTGACAACACAACATACTACCATGATGAATAGCGATGGACGATGCAGATGCGAAGGAGGATAACACTTTCTCATATTTCACCTTAGCGAGGCCAAGCAAATAAAATCTGGATGATCGACCGAGAGACATTTAGCACTCCGCTTCTAATGTTCTCCTTGATGTGCTAGTATAACCCATTCATAGATATGGTTTGATATCTAAAACATCAAGTAAAAGGTCGGACTTCGGGAACACAAAAATCCATAGGGGCAACTAGGGAGTAAATCCTACGAAATCCCTATGGGGGGGGTGGCCAACTTCCTCAAACAAGATACTATAATAATAGGTCTACCGGATGGGTGTGTTGGCCACGACATCCACCTTACCGGTTATCGAGAGACCAATATTATAGTTCTTAGGGAAATGTTCCAACCATCATATCTGCCTGAGATTCAGATCTGGTTGGTATCAGGATATTCCAGACTCATCGAGTCTAGGAAGAAAAACGGAAGTTTGCAACACAAATCGACGAGATGACGTTGCGGGATTCTCGGGAGATGAACTACGATAGCAAGCTCCAAAACATGAGCTGGTTCTGCTACAAACATGTGAACACATTGTACCAGACAAGCATGACCACGTGGTAGTCTTATAATAAAACACTACCGAGTTCAGGAGGGGGAACCATCAACGAGGGTATCGAAGTTCTTTCATAAGTCCGGATTAGCTCTTATGAAGGAACTCCTTCTCCTTGAACAAATCAATCAGTGGCTTGGTGTGCTAGGGATACATATAGATTGAAGGTTGCAAGTCTTCAAACCACAGCATTCTTCGCACGTGTGCATGACTGATTTGGAATGATTCCAAAGAAAGAAACATTGACTTTCTCGAATCCACGGCGGCAACTTGCATCAGATGCACATGAATTAAAGGAAGTCACTACCTTCATCCAAACATATGCTTCATGAGCTAGCATGAACAAATGCTTTCAAAAGTTTCCAACACTAGCTTAATGTTCAGCAAAATTATGGAGAAGACAAGGATGTTGTCAATGGGCACAACAACAATTCATCTAGGTTTCCTTTTAAAAGGAATTCCATAGTTAAATGAACACGGTGATAGCATTGGTCAGACCCAAAAGATATAATGGTGTATGCTCGAGGGATCAACCACGAATAAGACAACATTACGAGCATCGTTGGTACTGATTTGATTTGACGATAGCCCACACTCGAATCAAAGGATTGATAAGACAATAGGTCCAGCAACTGATCACAAGGACCAATCGATGAAGATATCATCTTTCTTCAACACACACTACACAAGAATATCCCTTTGGAACGAACTAAGTCAGACAAGCTTTTATCTTCCAACTCTCCAAGTTGTTGTCTAGCTTAACCAACTAGCTCAGGGATATCTAACACCGATTCTTGGAGAGAAGGTGGTTCACAAGAAACCAACTTGATCACGAACTCAACATAGCGGTCAGCTGACAACCCGGTAACACCTCCAAGAAGATATTTGGAAAGTCACGAACCACCGGTATGTTACTAAGCTCGAGAACAATCTTGCTTTTCAGGGCAAGATGATATGATCAAATGAGCGAGTACTTGACAAATCCTAACTCATCAATCAAAGAGTGCACCGAAATAAGGACTAGGTAGCACGATCAGTCTTAGAAGGATGATTCGAAAACCAACATACTAAGAATGAAATTATTATCCTTTAACTACCAAGCAACAGAGTTGCTAGCAGTATTGATTTCACACATCACAATTCATTTGTCGGTATTCCGGTTGCATCAACACGAGGGCCGAGGAATGAACAGTGATGGCAAGAAGTGTCACTGTACCAAGAGTTCATGGGATGGTGTGCAATTCCTATAACAATCTCGATATAAAATATGTAATACTCCAAGGTAGAGCAGAACCAAAAGCTGGATTGGCATTTGATCTGCGGAATACAACTACTTTGACCCAATCCTAGATATGGAAGAGGTACTGGAGTTTGTTTCTCCTAGTCATTCCGGAATAGAATGGCTTGACAGACCACAAGAGTCATAGGCATCGATGAACGAACGCACGCATACTCTTGACTATCAATTGATAGACGAGGGTCAGAATGCAACTAAAGAGAACAACTCAAAGGAACATATAACTTTCTGAGTTGTGGATGCATAGATTGGTATGTCGAACCAAGTTCAACATATTTCTTCCGGATAACCCATGCAGAAAGGTAGAACTGGCAGAGTCACGATTTATGAATGGAGAACTCCTCAAGAGTACTCTAATTGTGATTTTTTTTGATCCAATAAACATCTGCCATAAGTAGTTCATGGTATTTGGAAGAAGAAGATACCACGGACTTCAAGGACTATCGCAAAGGTTACTAATATCCTAAAGGCACTAGCAATTACTATCAACATGAAGTAGGTAGAGTGAATCTCGGGTTCAGAACCCAGGAGTAGAATACCTACTACTAAGTAGCATCACGGGATGCTTCCGAGAATAAAGGCCAGAATCTTCACACTAGGACACAAATCATGGCTAGACCACTAGATGATCCCCTAAGCACTTAGGGTCATAATAATAATTCCAACATATATGTCGAGGCAATAATTACCTCAACACACCGATTAGTGTGGTTAATCTGACCAAAAGCACATAGGAAACAGGAGGAAGGGATTTGCAAATGCATCCGACTATTTAGAAACCTGGGATGACTCGGACAGCATAACGGCTGTAAATGCTCAGAAAAGACTTGAGACATTCACAAAAATGGTGGCATAACCACTCAGAAGCACAATATCAAGATTTCGAGATCAACAATTAACATACGGAAGTAGTAGGAACTGAACTGAGACTTAAATCCAACAATCTTATAAGTCTACGAATTAGTAACGCGTGATCCTGATAGAAAGAAGAGATAGCCTAGTTCCTTAACCCCGTAGGAAAGATAAGATGACTCAGATCAGAAGGGCATGAGGTATAAGGAGTAAAAAGAGCCTTACGTTCCATCCCACAATCAATTCCCTTATATAACTAAAGGATTTCTAGACTCAACTTCGACCAGTTTGGCTTGGTAATCCTACAGGCAGTCAAGCTCTGATACCAACGCTGTCAGGACCCCGACTCAATGCCACATCGATCTAGCATGTAACACCTCATATCACTTTGCGGCCTCACGCACGGTATTCCCACGGGTGTCGCCTTACCTTTGCCCGGGACCGTTTGCGCCTTTTGGCACACGTATATGACAGTGTCGCTAGCATCCATATGATAAGGAGCCCGGGCTGACATGGTTAGTCGTAAACCCAAAGCGGCACAGACTTACAGGGACAGGCATCCATGACCCAGCATCGAACGTGTCGGTCATCAGCGAGTGAATCCAGGCTGTAGCACTGGGCTAGCAGGACTCCGGTGAACCGGGCTGTAGCGGGCTAACAGGACTCCGATATTCACCGCGTGACATTTCCCCGAAGGGACAGACACAGGAACGAAGAAGGACACATGCCGGCCAGCCTAAGTGTTCCGAAGCAGTAGCAAGCTACCATGGCTCGGTGGAAACACTAGGAGACATTTCCCCGTAAGAGAGGCTACTAAAGATAAACAACTAGATGGTCAGATCCCACACATACCAAGCATTTCAATAACATACACACAATATGCTCGATATGTGCAAATACAACATGGCATCACAACATGACTCTATGACTCAAGTAATCTATTCAATAGGCTCCGAGGAGCGAGATATTACAAACATGGGTCTCATGACCCAACATTCAGAGCATACAAATCAAGCACAAGCGGAAGCTATCATGTCTGAGTACAGACATCTATAAATGAAAAAGGCTGAGAAGCCTGACTATCTACCAAATCCTGTCGAGGCACAAGATCGTAGCTGAGGTAACAAGCTAAACGTCGAAGACCACGCGGAAATACTAGTGAGACTGAAGTCTCTCTGCAAAAACATAAAATAGGCAAACGTGAGTACAAATGTACCCAGCAAGACTTACATCAGAACTATCTACATATGCATCATTATCAACAAAGGGATGGTGGGGTTTAACTGAAGCAAGCCAGCTTTGACTCGGTGGCTATCCTGAACTACGACTGCGAGTAACTTTTTTGAGGTGGCGCACACGAGTCCACATATTCACCATATCAATACACCACTATGGATCCGCTCCCGTCTCCCTACGAGAACTCCATCCATAGCACTCACGCTTATCTTGCGCATTTTAAAGTATCCACTTTCACTTGTCTATGAACTGATATAAGCAACCCAGAAGTCCTTTTCCGCGGACACGGCTATTCGCATAGATTAGGTTAACCCTGCAGGGGTGTACTTCTTCACACACGCTCTCACCACTTACCGCCGTTTACACGACATGTACTCGGCAACCTTCAAGCGGAAGCCCAACGTGGGTGTCGGCCACGACCTACCTAATCACCTAAGTCTCTAGTCCAGGTTTATCGCCTATTCGGGTTCCATCCATGAGGAGATCCGGCCGGAGTTTCGCTCACAGCCCCAAACGATGTGAACAGGGTTCCCGAGACACCAAACGGGCGCCCGGTACACCGTGCCACGTGCCTACCGCATCACAGCCCACCCCTACGGTCAGCGCTGCCCACGGCCTCCAGCATACTACAAACACCAGAAACTACTTGCAACTCCTGGACAGAGGACAAGGGTGATCAAGAATCCGAGAGGGTCCATTGGTTTCGGGCCCAATGCGTGGTAGTAGCTGAATCATGGATCACAAACACAGAACTCAGTTCCTGAGGATGGCTGCAATGAGACAACCCACCATGTACTCCTACATGGCCTCTCACCGCTACCTTTACCAAATCGTGTTCACACACTTAGCTCACACACAGTAGGACATGTTCACACACCTCTGATTCATCCCCGATGAATCAGACCTGACTCAACTCTAAGCAGTAGCAGGCATGACAAACAAACATGAATGAGTAGGCACAACAGGGCTCAAACAACTCCTACTCATGCTAGTGGGTTTCATCTATTTACTGTGGAATGACAGGTCATGCAAAGGATAAAGGGGTTCAGCTACCGCAGCAAGTAACAGATGAATCGATGTTGTCCTAATGCAGTAAAAGAGAGCAGGAGCGAGAGAGTGGGATTTTATCGGAATGAACAAGGGGTTTTGCTTGCCTGGCACTTCTGAAGATAACATTGAGTCTTCATCAGTGTCAACGATCACATCCTCGGTATCACGTCTATCGAGAGGGGACAAATACCGGCAACACAGAAGGGAACACAATCAATGCAATGCACAATATGATGCATGATCATGACATGGCAAAATGAATGTGTTTTGGGCTAATGCAACTAGCAACAGATTAAATGGGGTTGGTTTGAATACAAGATTCAAATTTAAACTCCATATGTGATTATTTAAATGCCCTTTATATGATTTGTGCTAAACAGCAGCTATAAGTTGTTCTAACATGCATGAAAATGGTACAGATGGATTCCTTGAATTTTTCTGATAATTTTTCATATATAATTTATTTCATTTGGAGTTACGGTTAATTTTCTATGATTTTTAGAAGTTTTAGGTATTTTCTGGAATTTCCTGAATATAATTAAATCCAGAAAGTATTACTGCGTCATACTGACGTCACGATGACGTCAGCAGGTCAACGTGGCACAGTCCGGTCAAACCTGACCAGTGGGGTCCACTGGTCAGTGACCTAGTCAACTAACCAGGTTAGTTAGCCCTAACTAACTTAGTTAGCCGGGCGGGGCCCGCATGTCAGTGAGAGGGGGGGGGTTAGTTAGTGGCATCATTAGCCACTAATTACGGTGCCACGTCGGCACGGCCGGAGTTAACCCGCCGGCGACCTAAACAACGACGGAGGCTCGCCGGACTTGAGCTACAGGCGGCGGCTGGACTCGCGGAGACCACCGGGGCGTAGCCCGTGCTCTCCCGTATCCAAAGGAGCAGGAGGGTGGTGGCGGGGGCGCCGGAGCTCGTCGGAACGGAGCTCGCGGCGGCGCCGGAGTTCGGGTGGTAACGGGCGCGAGGCCCTGGTGGGGTTTTGGACAAGCTGAGCTGCGCATGGGCTTCCTGTGAGCCCCACGAGCTCAAAGCCGTGCTCGGACGCGACCAAAACAAGCCATGGCCGCGACGGCAACATGGCCGGCGGCAGCGAGCTCCGGTCGTAGGCAAAGTGGCAGCTGCGGTGTGCAAACGAGAGAACGGAGAGGGGGAAACAGCACAGGAGCTCACAGCGGTGCAGTGGTGGCCTCGGCGAGCTCGGGGAGGCACCGGAGCCGGCGAATTTGACGAAGATGGCCGGCGGGTCCGAGGTAGAAGACGACGGCGATGGCGGCGATGCGGCACGTCCGGGGCCTCGTGGCTCGTTGAGGAGGTAGAGGGAGGACCCGCGGAGCTTCCTGGGGCGTCGGTGAGCCGTGGGGTGGCCGGTAGCCACGGTGACTCTCGTCGGTGGCGGCGGCTCCGTTCGGGGAGGGGAACAGAGGAGGGGGAGAGTGTTC
>NC_041388.1:457815084-457820312 GCF_002162155.2 Triticum dicoccoides | reverse complement strand
CGGCAGCCACGGTGACTCTCGTCGGTGGCGGCGGCTCCGTTCGGGGAGGGGAACAGAGGAGGGGGAGAGTGTTCGGGGAAGAGAGAGGGGGCAGCGAGGGAGGAAGAGGGGCGAGGGGATACGAGGCGTCCTCGTGGCGTCGCTAGGGAGGCCGGGGGAAGCAGGAGGTGGCCAAGCGCGACGGCGGTGCTCGCCACCGAGCTGCTTCGTGCGCTGGCACGGAAGAAGACAGGAGAAGGGGGGGGCCAGGTGGGCTGGGCCGCTGGGGGAGCTGGGCCGGCTCTGGTGGGCTGCACGGTGAGGCCAGGTAAGCTCTGTTCTTTTTATTTTTTCCTGTTCTGTTTCCCTTTTTATATTATTTTGCCACTGTTTTCAAATTCAAAATAATTTCAAAACAGTGCCAAATATCCTCTGAATAATTTATGTTGCTAGATGGACTTTTCCAACAGCACATAAAACATTTCAAAGTTATCTGAAAATATATCCCATATATTATGAATATAATTCCAGATTCAAATACAATAATGATTTAAATTCAGTGCCCAAAATATTCCACATAAATGTTCACTATTTTTGGTTTGGTCTTCAAAGCCTTGCCAAAATTATCAGACATTTATGAAGGCATGTTGGAAACAATGAATGCAATTTTAAGGGTTCTTGCCCCTCTTTTAAATTGATTTCTGAGGCTTTCACTTTCCTCATTTCAAGTTTAAGAGGAAATAAACATGATGCAACACATGACTAGCTAGCTCAGAGCATACCAGAACTAGGGATGTGACAAACAACCTCATGTTGCAACAATGTCAACCACCCCTCCATGAGGAATTCTGTAAGCTTAACCTTCACACAGCTCCTTATGGCTCCCTTTCTACCTTGGTGGCGAAACCTAACCTTACGGATCAGATCATAGAGGCTCAGAAGCATGATGTGGGAATCTCCCGGATTAAGAAAAATATTTCCAAGGGAGTTGCTGGCTGTTTCCCAATGGATGAACGAGGTGTTGTTTACTTTGGAAACCGTTTGGTGGTTCCCAGATGTCAACGGATGCAGCAACTGATCCTTAAGGAGGCCCATGAATCCCCTCTCACGATTCATCTTGGTAGTACAAAGATGTATCAGGACCTACGCCAGAGGTTCTGGTGGACTAGTATGAAGAGAGAAATCGCTCGGTATATTGCCAACTGTGACGTTTGTCGTCGCGTTAAGGCAGAGCATCAGAGACCTACTGGCACCCTTCAACCTTTAGCTATTCCCGAGTGGAAATGGGACAAAGTTGGTATGGATTTCATCACCGGCTTTCCCAGGACCAAGAAAGGAAATAATGCTATCTTCGTAGTCATTGATCGTCTCTCCAAAGTGGCTCACTTCCTACCTGTTCGAGAGAGTAACATTGCTAGTCAGCTCGCTGACTTATATATCTCCCGAATAGTGTCACTCCATGGTGTTCCACTAGATATCAATTCAGACCGTGGCAGTCTTTTCACCTCTCATTTCTGGGAAAGTTTCCAGAATGCCATGGGAACTCATCTTTCTTTCAGTACTGCTTTCCACCCTCAGTTAAGTGGTCAGGTGGAAAGGGTCAACCAAATTCTCGAAGACATGCTTCGATCTTGCGTTATCTCATTCGGTATGGATTGGGAGAAATGTCTTCCCTTTGCCGAGTTTGCTTATAACAATAGCTACCAATCCAGTCTTAAGAAAGCACCCTTCGAGATTCTGTATGGACGAAGATGTCAAACACCTTTTAACTGGTCAGGAACTGGTGAAAGACAATTCTTTGGGCCGGATATGATCCAGGAGGCAGAAGAGCAAGTTCGCATCATTCGTGAGAATTTGAAAATAGCCCAATCTCGTCAAAAGAGCCGGTATGACCGCCATCATAAGGAAGTGGCTTATGAAGTTGGCAACAAGTCTTACCTTCGGGTTACTCCTTTGAAGGGTACCCATCGTTTCGGTATCAAGGGCAAGTTGGCTCCTCTTTACATCGGTCCTTTTCGCATTCTCGCTAAACGAGGAGAGGTTGCCTACCAGTTGGAACTAACCCCACATCTTTCTCGAGTTCATGATGTCATCCACGTCTCTCAACTCAGGCGTTGCTTCTCGGATCCCATCCGTGGAGTGGACCACGAAATGCTTGATCTCCAAGATAACCTCACTTATCGAGAGTACCCCGTTCGCATTCTGGATCAAGCAGAGCGTGTCACTCGATGCCATAACATCAAGTTTCTCAAGGTTCAGTGGTCTCATCATTCCGAGAGAGAAGCTACTTGGGAGCGAGAAGATCGTCTTTGACTTGAGTACCCCATTTTTTTCCGCCAACTCCTGAATCTCGGGATGAGATTCTTCCGAGTGGGGCGAGTTGTCACATCCCTAGCTCTGGTATGACCTAGACTAGCTAGTCATTTGTGCATCATGTTTAAATTCCATTTAAATTTGAAATGGGGATTTGTGAAACCCTCAGAACTCATTTCTTGAAATGACCCAGATAAAAAGTGCTCCAAAAAGGACCAAGAAAATGTTCATGTTGCTCTCTGAAAATATTGGTCAGAGGAAAAATTCAAACCAATAATTTTAGGATCCCATAAATATTTATTTTGGCCTTTTGGAATTAATACAATAATTATTTGCCTTCGATATATATATGTGATATATTTTATATATGTCCAAAAATTCTGATTGTTGCTGACGGGCTTTGGAATAACCCCTTAGGTCCCTGCAAAAAATTGTCAGAAGAAAATAAAATGATTTAGTATTTTACTAAATCAGAACAAATGCCAAAAAATAGAAAAGAAAACAAAAAAATGGAAAAGGCTTACCTGAGGCCTGGCATTGGCGGCCCAGCTAGCCGGCCCAGCCAGCTGGCCCTGCCAGTCGTCTTCTCCACCGCGCCAGGAGGACGCCGAGCGCGTGGCCGACGCACGCCGGCGCACGCCCGGCCACCTCCTACTTGCCGCCTTCCTCTAGACGCCCATGGAGACGCCACGAAGTCTCCCCGACCCCCTCTCACTCTCCCCCGTGCTTCTCCTCTCCTCTGTCACCCTCTCTCGCCCGCACCCGAGCGCAGCCGACGCCACCGCTCGCCGTTGTCGCGGCCACTGCCTCCCCCTCGCCCCCTGGACATGCCCAGGAGCTCCACGGCGTCGTCTTCGTCATCTCCACCGAGCCAAGCGAGCCGAGGCGCGCCATAGCGACGTCATCACCATTGTCTTCAACCTCTCGGCCGCCGAGATGGCCAGCGCCCGTCCGTCGTCTCTGACTCGTCCTTGAGCCCGCTGACCATCCCGTCGCCTCCACTGTGAGATTCTGCGTCTGTTCCCCCTCTTCCCGAACTCGTTTACGCCCCGTAGCCGTCGCCCCCTTGTCGACCGAACCGCGCCGCCGCCCGAGCTCGTCGGCGGCACCGCTCCAGTGACCATTTGGTCCCAGACGTGTGTCCATCGAGCTTGCTGCCCCGCGCTAAGCCTCACTAGCGCCTCCCCTTGCCCGCTTACACCCCACAACGCCAACTCCGCGCGCACCCGAGCTCCGGCCGCCGCACTCGTCGTCACCGGCGCCACTCTGGCCGCTCCCCGGCCGCGCCACCAGCACAGCTCGATGCGGACGAGCATCCGCATCCCGTAGCTGCACTCCGCGTGTCAAATGGCCCCCTGTAGGCCAAACCCATAGCGTACCGCCGCGTTTGCACTCGCCGGCGGCTAAACGCCGGCGACTGCTTACTTTTGACCGGCGTGGGTTGACCCCACAAACCAGTTTGACCTCCCCCTCTCTCTCACTAACTTGCGGGCCCTGCCCGACTAACTACTATAGTTAGCACTAATTAACTAACTAGGTTAGCTACTACAGTCACTGACTAGTGGGCCCTGCCCAGTTAGTTAGGACTAACTAACTTAGTTAGTTGACTGGGTCACTGACCAGTGGGACCCACTGGTCAGGTTTGACCTGGTCAGCCCCATTGACTCGCTTACGTCATGCTGACGTAGTGCTGGCACAGTTATTCTTTTTCTGGAATTATTTTAACTCAGGAAATTCCAGAATATTGCCTAAACTTCAAAAAATCATAATAATTCAACCGTAGCTCAGAATGAAATAATTTATATATGAAAAATTATCAAAAAAATGCAAGGAATCCATTTATGCCAGTTACATGCACTAGTATAAAAAGGGCCTTTAGTCCTATTTCGTAAGGGCCTTTAGTCCCGGTTCTTGAACTGGGGCTAAAGGGTCGGTACTAATGCCCTGACCCTTTAGTCCCGGTTCAAACCAGAACCGGGACTAAAGGCCCTCCACGTGGCCGGTCCACCTTTAGTCCCGGTTGGTAACACCAACCGGTACTAAAGGAAATTTTCTGTTTTTTTTTGAATTTTTTTTATTTTCAAATTTCTGAATTATTTTAACCTCTAATCTCTAATCACCCCTCATCACTGCTCAATTTAATCTCT
This sequence comes from Triticum dicoccoides, assembly GCF_002162155.2. Lineage (NCBI taxonomy): Eukaryota > Viridiplantae > Streptophyta > Magnoliopsida > Poales > Poaceae > Triticum > Triticum dicoccoides. The sequence goes on along the minus strand of NC_041388.1, from coordinate 457,815,873 downwards.
AATCACCTCTCATCATTCAAAATCATCTAACTTCCTGGACGGTCACCCATCCTCCCACTCCCCCAGCCTGAGCACGCTTAACTTTCGGGTTCTGTTCTCCCTCGTTTCCAAGTCTGCACTCATTGTTTTCCTGACAATAGTAAGATGTCAATCCTATTAACCCTCAGGAGTTTAGCTTGAGCATGAAGTCACACATTTCACTGTTTGAGTTTGAAACTATTGTTCTAAAAAACAATAATTTTTTAGTAACACTAATATTTCTTGAATAAGTAGTTTGACCATTGTTTGACCACAGTTTGACCATAGTTTGACCAGATTTGACCAAAATTCAAAAAAACTGAAATAATTATTTAATAACACTAATATTCTTGAATAATTATTTAGTAACACTAATACTTTTTGAATAAGTAGTTTGACCATAGTTTGACCAGATTTAATGAAAATTTAAAAAAACTAAAATTTGAGCATAACTTTTTTTCCTTTTTGAATTTGAGGATTCTACAAATTTGCAAACAGGCCGTATGCAAAAGTTATGCCCATACTTCTCCATCGGATGTAACTTTTCCATCGGATGTAACTTTTCGAGTAGATGATGTTTCCTACAAAAAACTTTTTAATCCGAGTTCGTATGCAAAAGTTATGCCCATTTTACAAATTCCAAAGAGATTTTGTAAATAAAGTCGAAATTCATATTTGTAAATTTTCCCAACAACTAGACCACATATCACATGGGAAACTTATTTTATTTTATTTTTTGACATTTCCATCATTTTCGTTTGTTTTTTCTAA
>NC_041388.1:457804790-457814674 GCF_002162155.2 Triticum dicoccoides | reverse complement strand
TACTAAAGGTTAGACCTTTAGTACCGGTTGGTGCCACCAACCGGGACTAAAGGGCATCGCACCCTTTAGTACCGGTTTGTGGCACGAACCGGGATTAAAGGGCCCAGGTGAACCGGGACTAATGCCTTAGCCGCACGAACCGGGATAAATGCACCCATTGGTCCCGGTTCTGGACTGAACCGGGACTAATGGGCTTACCCGGCCTGGACCAAAGCCCCCTTTTCTACTAGTGATGCATGAAAAACCAACTTATACATGATGTATAAGTGAAAACATAATATGGGCATTTTAAATGCTTCATTTTGAATTTGCATTTGAATCTTTGATTCAAATGGGCTTCAACAAATTGGTAGCAACTTGCATTAGACCAAACACTAGCATTTGCACATGTCATATTCGTGCATCATTTTGTTGCATTTGTTTGTGTGTTGATCACCGGCACCGTTTCTTCTCGATAGGTTCCACTCCGGAAGGTGTTCCCGAGTACCTGTCAAAGGAGTCGTACCCCCTTCATCGTTCTATCGGGCAAGCAACCCCCCTTGAGCATTTCTATAAATCCCATTCTCTCGCTCCTGCTCCTTATACTGCATTAGGACAACAACGATTCAAACTGCTACTTTCTGCTGCGGTAGTTGAACCCATTCCTCTGCATGACCTGTCATTGCCACAGTAAATAGTTGAAACCCACTAGCATGAGTAGGAGTTGCTTGAGCCTTGATGTGCCTACTCATCCATGCTTGTTTTCTTTATGCCAGCTATGCTTAGAGTTGTGTCAGGTCTGATTCATCGGGAATGAATCGGAGTGGTGAACATGTCCTACCGGTAAAGGCTATGTGTGTGAACACGTTTTGGTAATGGTAGCGATGAGAGGCAATGTAGGAGTACATGGTGGGTTGTCTCATTGGAACCGTCCTTAAGCACTGAGTTCTGTGTATGTTATCCAAGTCCAGTTACTACCACACATTGGGTTCCGGTTATCCGGCCCCTCTCGGCTTATTAATCCACTTGATCTCTGTCCAGGAGTTGCAACTAGTTTCTGGCGTTTGTAGGTAGTGCTACTTGTCTACCAGGTGGTGTCCGACGGGATGGGCTTGGGACAGACTAGGCACCGTGGCACGGTGTACCAAGTGGCACCCGAATGGTGGGCTTGGGAACCCTGCACACATCGTTTGGGGCCGTCAGCGACACCCCGGCCGGATCTCCTTGCGGATGGAACCCGAATAGGCGATAAACCTGGATGAGAGACTTGTGTGGTTAGTCAGGTCGTGGCCCACACCCTCGCCCGGCTTCCGCTTGAAGGTTGCTGAGGTACATGACGTGTACAGGGCTATAAGTGGCAAGAGCGTGTGTGAAGAAGTACACCCCTGTAGGGTCAACTATCTATTCGAATAGCCGTTTTCCTCGGATATGGAAACTTGGAGGACTTATGTAGTACATAGACAACTTGAAGTGGATACTCTAAAATATGCAAGATAAGCATGAGTGCTATGTATGGCCTTCTCGTAGGGAGACGGGAACGGATCCATAGTGGAGTATTGATATGGTGAATATGTGGACTCGTGTGTGTCTTCTTACCTCAAAGAAGTTTCTGCTACTCTTAGTATAGGTTAGCCACTGAGTCAAAGCTGGCTTGCTGCTGTTAAAACTCCACCACCCACCCCCCTTTGTTCATAATGTTGCATATGTAGATAGTTCTGTTCTAAGACTTGCTGAGTACCTTCATAGTCACGTTTGCTTATTTATGTTTTGCAGTTGGTTACACTAGTGACTTTGATGAGTAGCTTGTATCCCAGCTACGATCTTGTACCCTTGGGAGGGTCGTGTTTAGTCAGGCTTCTTAGTCTTTTCCTTTTGTAGTTGTCTGTACTCATACATGTAATGCTTCCATTTCTTGTATGCTCTGAATGATCGGTCATGAGACCCCTGTTTGTATTGAATGCTATGTGGCTCTTCTGGGCCTTTATCTATATGAGTTTGAGTTATGTTGTGATGCCATGTTTTACAGCACATACTTGCATGTTATGCGTACGTGTAATGTGTATTGCTATGTGTGGGATCTGACAACCTAGTTGTTTACCTCTGGTAGCCTCTCTTATGGGGAAATGTAGTCTTGTGCTTCCATGAGGCATAGTAGTCCGCTACAGCCCGGTTCACTGGAGTCCTGCTAGCCCAGCACTACTGCTCCGGAACACTTGACTGGCCGGCATGTGATTCACTTCGTTCCTGTGTCTGTCCCTTCGGGGAAATGTCACACGGTGACATCCGGAGTCCTGCCTAGCCTGCTACAGCCCGGGTTCCCGGAGTCCTATTAGCCTAGTGCTACAGCCCGGGTTCATACGCTGTTGACCGACATGCTCGAGGTTGATTCATGTATGCCTGTCCCTGTAAGTTAGTGCTACTTTGGGTTCATGACTAGTCATGTCGGCCCGGGTTCTCTGTCATATGGATGCTAGCAACACTATCATATACGTGAGCCAAAAGGCGCAAACGGTCCCGGGCCAGGTAAGGTGGCACCCGTGGGAATACCGTGCGTGAGGCCGCAAAGAGATATGAAGTGTTACATGCTAGATCGGTGTGACTTAGGATCGGGGTCCCGACACGGTTAATGAGTTATTAATTGCATGAACTCTGGGACTTCTCTATAAAACTAGCAAACTCTGGATAAAATGATAAAATCAATGGACTGAAAAAAAACACAATCGGGCTGGATCTGTTGGACCAACAGTGCAAAGGGGGGTTCTCACCCAGTGGGCCTGGCCCAGATCGGTGGAGAGGTAGGCCGGAAGGGGGGGGGGCGCTGGGCCTTGCTAGCAGCAGGCCGGTCTGGCGGGTGAAGAGGCCGGCTTGGGGGTCGCGGTCGACGCAAACAGTGTTCATCCTCTCCTCCAGGAGATCGAGCAAGGCAGGGAAAGCAGGGCGCGTTCCTCTGCCCGACAGAAAGCAGAGCAGCGGCGGCCTAGGACTTCGGTGGAGTCCGCCGGGCGTGGATCCGGCGGGGTGGGGCCGATCAGACCGGCAGCGAGGTCGAGGAAGCTCCAAGCGGTGGCGGCTCCCTGCTACTACAAGTCACAGAGAGAGATGTGAGAGGAAGAGAGAGAAGAGGCTGGAGAAAAGAGAGGTAGGGTGCGGAGATGGCCTGGTGGTGCTTCCTTGAGCGAGCTTTGTCACAGAGGCGGCGGGGTACGGTAGGTCAGGCGAGGTGAGGTGGTCATGGACAAGGAGGAGGTTGCGTCCTTGGACGCTCGCGGGCGCAGGGACGCGCGAATCGGGTGGTTGAAGGCGACTAGAGGCCGGAGGCGACGCTGGATGGGGATGAGGAGGCCCTCGAGGTAGAGGCGCATGAAGCTTGGTCGACCGGCGACTTGACTCCGGTGATGTGGGGCTGGCTAGCGGGAGAGCTCGGGAGGATGGGGCTCTGCTGGGATGAGGAGGAGGCGAATGGATAGGAGAGCTTCAGGTGTAGAGGAGGCCGGGATGAGCGGGACGATACCGGAGGTGGAGCAGCTGGTCGCCGGTGACGTCGGGCAAGGAAGGAGGCCGCGGAGGAGCTTCGGTGGCCGGCCGGTGCTCGGGCTATTGGGGCCTTGGGTGCTCGGGGCTGCAGGAGGTGGACGAGGGGGTCAGGGGAGGCGCTGGTTGGTGGGGAGAGATCGAGAGGATTTTGGATCGGGGACGCACACACTGATTGGATGGGGATGGATCCTGAGGTGGGAGATGTGGCGGCGGCGACGAGTGGATGGGATAATGTCCCTAGATTTTAGGGTTTGTGCAAAATAGGCTAGTGGTTGATCTATATATAGCAAGTGGGCTAAGTTTAGGGACATCTGGTCCCTCCGATTTTAATCAGACGGTCGAGAAATATTAGCTTATGAGAGTCCAACGTGAAACCGATGATGATTTAGGGATGTTTGGGGATGATCCGGACCCAACGGTAACGATAGTCCGGTTCGGGTTCGGGGAAGTTTCAGATATGGGCGAGGGGTCGATGCACTGTGCAAAGAGGGCTAGGCGCATGAGGTCAAGTGTGTGGTTGGACTAAGAAGAGAAAGGAGGAATGCAACCCGGCAACCGTTTCCGGAGATCGGAAACGTCCGGCGATAGACCGACTATAATGCCACTATATGTTTAACAGTTGGGCTATCAAACGAGCTCCGAATGCGACAAAAATGGACAGGCAGCCTACTAACAGCATAACAACACCTCATGCCAACTTTCAACCCATTCCAAGAACATTTCCATCCACTTATAAAATAATATTTCAGACATGCCGCGGGCACGTGCGAGTGTGTCTGGGCTCAGAATGGACAACAGACGGAACTGTGGGAACATGGCAAGATGAAACATGCAAGCGAATGACAAGGCAACAACACGAATACCTGGAAGACACCTGGCGCAACGGTCTCTGGGCGTCACAGGTTGTCATGGGCCTCCATTTATAGATCAAGGGGTCACCACAATGGCAAAGTAGTCAGTATGCACTGATATGATAGCAAGCAGTGCTATCATACCTAACTCTGTGGGCTGACAGGGAGCATTAAATGCACTGCTTAGTGTCACATCACTGGTTGCCTGGCCAGGTTTGCCGGGCTATCTTGCCAGCTCCACGCCTGTTCTCTTCACACGTCGCAGGATGGGTGTCATCTGTGGGTTTCTTCTATAGGAAATGGCTGCCATGTGCCAAATGACTGCCACTTAATCATCTTGCGGCTTGACACCGCATTGATCAACGACGTGGGTCGTGCTTGAGTGGTTGGTGATGTGATTTTGCCTCCGTGAGCCCCGGCAGGCCCTATCGGGGTGCCTCCGGTGCCTGCTTCTGGGATTGGCCTTGCCCTTTGCCGGGCTCGCCTGTCCAGCAAGGGAGGCACTTCTCTTAGCGATATCTTCCTTCTTTGGCTTGACCTTAGTCTCTCTGAGCTGCATGTTGGTTCTTCGAATCTCTTGGTTTTTTGTATCCTTGGTTGGGTTTGGCGTACCAACCTTATTCTCGTGCGTGTCCATAGTCCAGGCAACAGACCCAGTGTTTGTTGCACCGACAGCAATACATCAAGATCGTGACATCTCATGAACACGAGAGAGAGATTAAACACATAGCTACTAGTACAAACCCTCAGCCCTGAGGGTGCACTACTCCCTCCTCATCATGGTGTCCGCCGTGATGATGAAGGTGGCCACCGGTGATGATTTCCCCCTCCCACAGAGTTCCATATCAGGTCTAGATTGGTTTTTGGTGGCTATAGAGGCATGTAGCGGTGGAACTGCTGATCTAGGGTTATTGCTGATGGTTTCTCTATTTATAGGATTTTTTGCGTCGGTTTGACGTGAAGATGCGCCTCGAGGTGAGCACAATCCACCGAGTCGAGCCTGGCCCACCAGGTGCACCCTAGTTGGTTGTGCCCTCCTCATGATTCTTCTGGCCCTCCCACAAAGCTTCGGGGTCTCTTTTGTTCCAAAAAAATCATCAAAAAGTTTCAGCTCATTTGGAGAACTTTCATTTCTGCACAAAAAACAACACAACGGTAGTTCTGCTGAAAACAACATCAGTCCGGGTTAGTTCCATGCAAATCATACCAAAACCATATAAAATTGTTGTAAACATGGCTTGAATAGTTCATAAATTATAGATACGTTGGAGATGTGTCAGCATCCCCAAACATCATTCCTACTCGTCCTCGAGTAGGTAAATGATAAAAGAAATAATTTATGAAGTCTGAATTCTAGCAAAGTGCATAAGTTTGATCAATGACTATTTTAATCACTTTTCCTAGCATCATAGCAGCAATTCTTTCTCATGTTAAAGTAGCAACCACTTCACATGTTAAGGTTCAAACATTGAATTCTCTTGAAACTCAACAATCTATGTTCTCACTCACCAAGCAATTGCAATTCAACTTATTCAAACAGAGTCTAAGTAAGAGCTCCACATACTCAACCATCATATAGTCTTCTATCATTGCTAACACTCACCACATACACATGAGCAAAATGTTTCAACCGAACACATAGAAAGATAGGGGCTTATAATTTCTCCTCCCAATGTATTCACCTCAAGGGTGATGTCAACAATAATAACTCATGCTACCCATATTCAACTAGACATATGTGCCTAGATCTTTCATCACCACATGATGCTTGCCAAAGGAGAAAATAAAATGTAATAGGGAGAAAAACTTTGACTCTTGCATAAAAGTAAATACATAAAAGTAAAAGATAGGCCCTTCGCAGAGGGAAGCAGAGGTTGCCATGCGCTTATTTGTTTGTATGCTCAACCCCTTAGTGCAAAAGAACATCATGTTGTATTGCCCCTTATGATAGCAACCTTTATTATGCAGTCTCTCGCTTTTATTCTTTGCCATCACAAATTCATACAACGGTCGATTTTCAATTACACTAAATGTTCTAACACTTTTAGAAGCAATTTTTTTAGCCTTATTGCACCGATGATAACTTACCTAAAGGATCTTGCTCAATCCTTAGGTAGGTATGGTGTACTCTTGAAAATTAGATTTGGGTTTAAGGGTTTTTGGATGCACAAGTAGTATCTCTACTTGGTGCGGAGTTTTTGGCTAGCAAAGATGGGGGGCAAACACCACATGTGGAAGGATCTATGACAATATAACTTCTATGTGAATGAGAACAAACATAAACCATTACATTGTCTTCCTTGTCCAACATCAACAATTTTGGCATATAATATTTTGATGGGGTCTCACAATCGCAAAAGATTTCTAAGATAGTGTATTTGCATGTGAAAGTTGTCTTCCTTCTACTAATCATTCGTGAATTTCTTGTATGACCAATATTGTGATTGTCAAGCCTCAAAATATTTTACTTTCTAAAACCAATGTGAAGCTACCACTAGGCATGATATGGTTTCAACTTCAGGACATTCAACAATTTACTCATAGGATATAAGTGAAGCGCATGAGTAAATGACAAGCTACTCCAAAAAGATATAATTGAAGATCAAATGAGTAGTTAAGTAAATAGATATCTATGTGAGGACTCTCTCTTATTTAAAACTTTCAGATCTAAGTATTTTATTAAACCAGCAAGCAAAATGAAAATAAAATGACATTTCAAGGATAGCACCGCTCATGTGAAGAAGCAAAAACTTAGGATTAACCGATACTAACCGATAATTGTTGATGAAGAAAGGTGGGATTCCTACCGGGGCATCCCCAAGAAAAGATGCTTGAGACTTTTTGAAATATTGTGTTGGGATGCCTTGGGCATCCCCAATCTTGAGCTTTTTTGTCTCCTAAATTCCTTTGATATCAAGGTTGCCCTAAATCTTAAAAACTTCATCCACACAAAACTCAACAAGAACTCGTGAGATAAGTTAGTATAAACCAATGCAAAAACTTTATCTTTTTCTATTGTAGCAAATCACCAAAATTATTATTCAACATTGCATACTAAATGCATCTGCATATTTAACCTATCCTCAAATATAATCATTAAACAAGCAAACATATGCAAACGCAAACATAACGGCAATCTACCAAAACCGTATATTCTATAAAGAATGCAATATTCATCATAATTTCCTAACTCCAAAAATTCTAAAAACATACCACACTTTGGAAAATTTATCAGAGCTTATTTTGCAAAAAGTTTCAGCATTTTATCACATTCTAGGGAATTTTTGCAACATCGATAAACTTTCTGTTTTGAAACAGCAACTCATATACTTGCAAGATAAGCATGGCAAAGGCTACACTTGACATTTTTATTGAAAATAAAGATGTAAAACATTATTATAAATGACATAAAGCAAATCCTAAAAAACTAAATTGATGCTCCAAGCAAAACACATATCATGTGACGAATCAAAACATAGCTCTAAGTGAGGTTACCGATAATGTTGAAGACGAAAGAGGGGATGCCTTCCAGGGCATCCCCAAGCTTAGTTGCTTGGATATTCCTTGACTGTTACCTTGGCGGTGCCTTGGGCATCCCCAATCTTAGGGTCTTGTCACTCCTTATTCTCCTCATATCAATATCTCACCCAAAACTTGAAAGCTTCAATTACACAAAACTTAACGGAACTTTGTGAGATAGGTTAGTATGATAAAGAGCAAACCATTTCACTTTGGTACTGTCAAATACAATATTAATAATTGTTTCCACACAATTCCTACTGTAGCATATCATTTCCACAATTTATATTGAGCAATATAAGCCATAGAAATTAGAAAACAAGCAAACTATGCATTGAAAACATAATCTGTCAAAAACAGAATAGTCGGTAGTAATCTGTACTATAACCATACTTATGCTACTCCAAAAATTCTGAAAAAAGGAAAACCTGGAAATTTTGTCTATTAATCTTCTGCAAAAATAATCAGCATTTTATCAGGCTTCTGTTAAAAATGAGAATTGTTTTCCTAAGCGCAAAAGTTTATGTTTTCAGCAAGATCAACCGTAAGCCATCCCAAAGGTCTTACTTGGCACTTTATTGAAACGAAAGCAATAAAACATGATTACTGTAGTAGCCTAATCATGTGAACACACAAAAATAGTAGGTAAAAGTTTTGGGTTGTCTCCCAACAAGCGCTTTTCTTTAATGCCTTTTAAGCTAGGCATGATGATTTCAATGATGCTCGCATAAAAGGTAAAAATTGAAACATAACAAGAGCATCATGATTCATAATTTCCTCTCTCATAATAATGATTCATCAATATATCCATCACATAAAACATTCTTTTCATGATCGACAAAGTGTAGAAATTTTATTACTCTCCACATAATAAAATTTCTTCTTATTCACGATGGTGGGAGTATCATATGAAACTCGAATACTATAAATTGTTCCCACATTAAAAGAGTAATGTTCAGTAGAAGGGTATTCAAAATTATGACAATAATTATCACTACTTTTTATAACATAAGTATCATCACAATAATCATCAAAAGTTGGAGGCATGCAATCATCATAGAAAATTTAATCATTCAAAGTAAGGGGACTAAAAAGATCATCTCCATTAAGCATAGCTTCCCCAAGCTTGGGACAAACATTAATTGCAACAAATAAATTCTCTCAAACATGTCATTATCATCAAACATAACATCCCCAAGATTTGTGGCTTGGCATATCATAAGCATAATCACTCTCATCATTAATAGTATGAATAGTACCAATGGTATAACAATTTCTATCATCATAATTTCCCAAGTTGGTGCGAAAAAGATTTACAAGATTATAAGAAGTATCATTATCTTCCCAATTATAATCATCACAACAAGCAATGGGCATAACAAAATCATCATCAATAATGCTCTCGGACATTGTGCCATAAGACATAGAAGCAATATCATCATCAAGTGCATCATCCTCCAAAATTATTTTTGATTCATTTTTGTAACACCCCGGTGTAATGATGCTACAGTAATTCGAGAGATCAAGCTAATCATTTTGCTATAACAATGCTAATCATTTTTGTAACACTCCTTATTCTCAAGTTGAATTCAATTTCAAATTATGAGTGAAATTCAAAATTGCTCAAACAGGAAAACTAAAATGTTCATCATGTGCCAAATAATCCAGAACTAATATTGGTGGTGCACCAACATTTTTGCAAAGGGTTTAAGTGGCCTAAACTACTTGAAACAGTGACCTAAGCAATAAATTACATGCCTTTTTAATTTATAAAAATTGCAAACTGTTTCAAAAGCCTCACAATCTTTTTGTGGTAGTGCATAATAATTCTATGAAATTGTTTTGGACAGTAGCATATTTTCGCAATGTCAATTGTGGCTATAAGAAAAGGCAAAAGCTGCTGAAAAAGAAAAAAAAGAAAAAGGAAAAGAAAAGGGGTGGGAGAGCCCCTGGCCTTCCTGGCCTTCCCATGGGCCTCGGCCCATCCCAGCAGGCCGGCCA
>NC_041388.1:457758494-457804315 GCF_002162155.2 Triticum dicoccoides | reverse complement strand
GGGCTCGTCGCTGCCCGACCACCTCGCCGGCGATGACGAGGGGATAAGGCCCTGCGCCTCCCCGCCTCCTCGATCCCCGCCTCCACTCACCCCACTCCCCCTGGCGTCCCCATCCATTCTCCCCCTCCTCTCCCTCGCTCTCCTGCTCACGCTCGATATCATTGTCGCATCACCTCGCTCCGCCAACCTGTCGGGGAGCTCCGCCATCGTCCTCTCCATCGACCGGTGGCCTCAGCTGGAGTTGTTGAGCACCGAAGCACCGGATCCCTTTCGACCACATATCCGATTGTCGCCGCCCTTCTTCGTCTCCGACGCCGTCTCTGCTGCTACTAAACCTCCAAGGGCCACCGTGCGGGCTGCAAGGTGAGCCCCTATTCCTCTCCCATCTCTCTGTTCCCCCTCGCGCGCCCTCTAGCTCCCCCTATAGCTACGGCCGAACCCACTGCCGCGCGAGCTCATTGCCGGCATGGCCATGGTGACCTTTTGGTTTCGTGCGTGCCCCCATTGCATTCGCCGCATGGTGTAGACGCCGTAGACGCATTATGGTACTCGTTTAGCGCACCATAATTCCGAACCCGACGACGAACGAACTTCGGCGTCCGCCTTGCTACTCGCCTCGTCATTTTAGTCCATCCCCGGTCGTGCTAGTGCCACCGCTGGATGCGCCGTCTCATGCGCGTTCGAACACGGCCATCCGCGTCCAAAATGATGGCCGATGGCCATTTTCCGGTGGATCCCTAGCCGCGTCGTGCCTCGCCGCCTGCTGCTACAAACGCCCGCGCGCGCCCTTGTCCTCCTCCACCGCGGCCCTGTGTTGCTCCTCGGAGTCACGCGCGCACCGGCAACCGTCCTCTGCCGAGGCTGCCTGCCCCTCCGCCGCCGCAGCCTCTGCGCCCTCCCCGATTGCGCCAGCCACCGCCTCCCCATGCCGCCTTCAGCCGCCATCGCCCCCGTAGCTCGTCAGCGCGACCCACTACTTGGCCGCGCCCGCTGTCCCCCGCACGCGCCCACAACCTCCCTCGCACGCCCCCGCACCCGCACCCGCCTTCCCTGGCTCGCAGCGGCCTTCCTCTTCATGCGCTCGACGGCGGCCACCGCTCCCCGCGCCGCCCTAGCCTCGCGTCCGCCCCTGCTCGTCGCCTGCGTCGTCTCCGGCCGCCCTCGGCCGGCCACCACCACGGGCCGATGCGACTCGTCGCCCTCGATAGAAGGCACCCCCCGGAGCGTCAAATGGATGCCGGGGATGAATCCCGATGGCTGCCCGAGCCATCCGCCGCGAGCCAGGCTCGCCGGAGCCTTCTCCGGTGCCCTGTCGACATGGCCGACCGGGGCCACCCGCTTAGGTCACTGCCTAGTGGCCCAGGGGCCCGGCTGGCCTTGTTGACCCAGTCAACGGCTGACTGGGCATTGCCAAGTCACTTCCTGTGGGCCCTGTGTGGGCCCCGTTGACCAGCCAACTGGTCTGTTGACCGATGACGCGGGGCTGATGCCAGGATGATGCCATAATTCATTTTCTGATGAATTCAGTAATTAAAACAAATTCATAATATTGCCAAACCTTTGAAAAATCATAGAAAATAAACCATAGCTCGGTTCAAAAAACTTTATACATGAAAGTTGCTCAGAAAAATCCAACGAATCCGAGTACGCGGTCCGTTCATCTGTCAGATTCCTCTAACTATCTGAACATGGAACTTTCCACCTCCGGTCATTTGTCTGACACAGGTCCACAACCGGGAAAACATTCCCGGTTGAACTTCCCCTTCACCTATATCGTCTAGCTGTATGTTAGGTCACACCCGAAACAGCATATTGCGTTATGCTTTGTGATGCTCTGTTTGCTTATATTTACTGTTTCTTCCCCCTCTTCTCTTCGGTAGACCCCGAGGCTGATGATGCCCCGGTGATCGACTACGTCGACGACGACACCTCTTCCTTTCAGCAGAGCTTCCAGGCAAGCAAATCCTCCTTGAGCATTCCGATATCGCCCATTTCTTTCCCTCTCATGCTTGCATTAGAACTGCTACTGCTTTCTGTATGGTCCTACTATGATGCATAGCCTGTTTTTGTTACCTGCTTTCATATCTTACCTGCTTACCCTAAACTGCTTAGTATAGGTTGGTTAGAGATCCGTCAGTGACCCCACCTTGTCCTAGTTGCCTCGCTTTATGTTCGATGACTTGATCAACGTGATCAATGTCTAGGCCCCGACACCGCACATCACCCCCCTAATTGTAAGACTCTGTAGAGTTACCATCGAGTGCCGAGGGTGGAACCTCTTACATCACTCCTGATGAGATCTCTGTAGTGTAGCTATACGGTCGTGGTCATCGAGGGTGATTTCCTCCTTAACCCCTCAAGTGTGAACCTCGAGGGTGGATCCTCTTACGTTCACCTTGATGATAACATCGAGAGGAATTCACCGGGGGTGATTCCTTAGGTTTTCCCCTTGGTGTTAGACACACGGTTACTATGACTTTACACTGAACCATGTTACTAAAGACGTGTCGGCCCTGAGGGGTACCTGCGCGAGCTTATTAGCGAGTGATGTGGAGTCGGGTTGACCTGGAAGGTGCCCGCGAGATACTTACAAGGCGTGGCCGGGCATTCTTAGCCCTTCCGCAAGTACTCGAGACGGGGCGACGGGGTCACATCTTTCTTTAGTCTCTTCTCGTGACCACACTGCCAACACACTAACGGTTTGGATATTTGATCCGAGGGGCCTCTAGCCTGATAGCACTAACCATCACGTGGGCATTGTTGTATGGGCGTTCTGCGGCGTATACATCAGCCGAAGCTTATTAGACGTCAGCAACTGAGCGGCGCACGCCGGGTTGGACTGGTAAGCTCCTGCCTTTTAAGGAGGTAGCTAGGTCTGCTCACCGGCCGCCCACGCAACGTGCAGGAGTTCCGGGGATGATGGCCCAAGACCCCTGGGGGCGTAGGTTTAGTCCGGCGTGCTTGACCTCTCTATTAACCCTAGGTTAGGTTGCAGCGTATTGTTTGGCCGAGGCCGGGCATGACCCAAGAAAGTGTGTCCGGTCGGAGTTAATCAAGCATGATGGGTAAGTTGGTGCACCCCTGCAGGGAAGAAAACATCTATCGATAGCCTATCCTACGGTAACGGACACTTGGAGTTGTATCTCGATCGATACAACTAGAACTGGATACTTGAGGTGATAAATGGGTAGTATGGCTCTGGTATTGCTTTCTCGCAGGGAGTCGAGAAAGGATCTCTGGTCGAGGTTGATAACACTACTACTACTTTACTTTATGCTACTCTTATCTCTTTTGATGCTGCAGGATGCTTGAAGATTCTTAAGGATGCTAGTCTTCGATAGGTTAGGCTATTCCCTTCTTTTCTAGCATTCTGCAGTTTACTCCATAGATATAGCCCATTTCCTTTGATACAGATGCATACATAGTTTAGATCTGATGTAAGTCTTTCGAGTACTTTGGATGAGTAGTCACGGTTGCTTTGCTACCTCTTTTTCCCCTATACCCGATTGTTGCGACCAGATGACGGATCCCAGGAGCCAGACGACACCACTGATGCTTACTACTACCCCGAGGGTGCCTACTACTACAAGACGGCCGCTGACGACCTGGAGTAGTTAGGAGGCTCCCAGGCAGGAGGCGTTGCCTTTTTGATCATTGTTGCTTTTTTGCTAGCCTTCTTAAGGCATACTTGTTTAACTAATGTCTGTACTCAGATATTGTTGCTTCCGCTGACTCTTGTGTTTTCGAGCTTATGTATTCGAGCCCTCGAGGCCCCTGGCTTGTAATATAAAGCTTGTATTATTTTAATTTGTGTCTAGAGTTGTGTTGTGATATCTTCCCGTGAGTCCTTGATCTTGAATGTATACATTTGCGTGTATGATTAGTGTACGATCAAATCGGGGGCGTCACAATTTTCATGAGGCACAACAATAATAGGAGCAACACTATTTGAGAGAGATACCTTTTTACCTCTATTATTTCTTCTTTTCTTCTTCTTCACCACATCATGTGTGGGTTGAATTAATTTTTTCAACCTTCTTATTGATGAGACTGGCTGAATAGGAAGCTCCTCCTCGTCACCTATTTCATCATGAGAGACAATAGGAGGGAAAGTGGAAATCTTTACCCTTGCATTAGTACTCCTTTATATTCTATTGGTTTTCCCATATTTCTATAGTTGGCAATATAAGCATTCTCGTTGCAATTTAACATGCAGAACATATGGATATTTTTTAGTTTAGTTTCAATGTTATCCATGAGAATGAATACTTCAAACCAACTATTTTTATATGTCAATTATTCACTCCCCAAAAATTGACAAAGCTCATTGTAAAGTTCAAGGGTGATCAACTTATTGCAATATTTGGACACGATTCGATCATGAAAAAGCATGCATTGGAAATTAAGGTGACCATTATTTCAAAGATCACAAGTAATAGGAGAAAGAGAACAAAATTTTGTGGCAAGTTCATCTATTACTTTGAGCAAAGAATTGGTTTCATCATGTTTATGATTCTTACAAAATCTATCTTCCCCATAAGGCATGTATTCACAAACTCTATGCACTCCACAAAAATTGACATGCATATAAGAAACATTTTTCTCATGACTAGTGCAATAATCATTAGCATTTTGGATATTCAAATAATTCATACTAACAACATTGCAATAATGCTCATCATTCAAATATTTTGTGCCGAACATTTTTATGACTTCTTGTTCTAATAGTTGAGCACAAATTTCTGATCCACCATTTTCAAGAAAGATATTATAAAGATGATAAATTATATCATGCAACCGCAATTCCATTTTTATGTAGTTTTCTTTTATAAACCAAACTAGTGATAAAACAAGAAACTAAAAGATTCAGTTGCAAGATCTAAAGACATACCTTCAAGCACTCACCTCCCCAGCAATGGCGCCAGAAAAGAGCTTCGTTGACGGGATGTGAGTGTCGCTTACCTAGCCTCCCCGGCAACGGCGCGAGAAAAGAGCTTGATGTCTACTACACAACTTTATTCTTGTAGACTCATGTTGGGCCTCCAAGCGCAAAGTTTTGTAGGACAGTAACAATTTTCCCTCAAGTGGATGACCAAAGGTTTATCAATCTGTGGGAGGTGTAGGATGAAGATGGTCGCTCTCAAGCAACCCTGCAACCAAATAGAAGAAATCTTTTGTGTCCCCCACCCACCCAATACAATGGCAAATTGTATATGTGCATTAGTTTGGCAAAGAGATGGTGATACAAGTGTAATATTGATGGTAGAAATATATTTTTGTAATCTGAATAAATAAAAAACAGCAAGGTAGCAAATAGTAAACGGCCACAAAATGGTATTGCAATGCTTGAAAATGAGGCCTAGGGCCCATACTTTCGCTAGTGCAATCTCTCAACAGTGCTAAGATAATTGAATCATATAACCACCCCTCAGAGTGTGATGAAGAATCACTCCAAAGTTTCTATCTAGTGGAGAACATACAAAGAAATCGTTTGTAGGGTACGAAACCACCTCGAAGCTATTCTTTCCGATCGATCTATCCAAGAGTTCGTACTAAAATAATACCAAATAATTTCAGATTCATAATACTCAATCCAACACAAAGAACCTCAAAGAGTTCCCCAAGATTTCTACCGGAGAAACAAAGACAAGCACGTGCATCAACACCTATGCGTAGATTACCCCAATGTCACCTTAGGAATCCACGAGTTGAGTGCTAAAACATATATCAAGTGAATCAATATGACACCCCATTGTCACCACGAGTATTCATATGCAAGACATATATCAAGTGCTCTCAAATCCATAAAAGTATTCAATTTGATAACAACGAAATCTCAAAAGGAAAAACTCCATTCATCACAACAAGATAGAGAGGGAAAAACACCATATGATCCAACTATATTAACAAAGCCTGCGATACATCAAGATCGTGACATCTAAAGTACACGAGAGAGAGATTAAACATATAGCTACTGGTACAAACCCTCAGCCTCGACGGTGGACTACTCCCTCCGCATCATGGTGGCCACCGGGATGATGAAGATGGCCACCGGTGATGATTTCCCCCTTCGGCAGAGCGCCGAAACGGGGTCTAGATTGGTTTTCGGTGGCTACAGAGGCCTGCAGCGGTAGAACTTCTGATCTAGGGTTATTTCTGATGATTTCACTATTTATAGAATTTTTTGGTGTCGGTTTCACGCGAAGATGGGCCTCGAGGTGACCACAACCCACCGGGGCAAGCCTAGCCCACCAGGCGTGCCCTGGTGGGTTGTGCCCTCCTTGTTGCTCTTCTGGCCCTCCCACAAAGCTTCGGGGATATCTTTGTTCCAAAAATTTCATTAAAAGTTTCAGCTCATTTGAAGAAGTTTCATTTCTGCACAAAAACAACACCACGACAGTCTGGGTTAGTTCCATGCAAATCATAGCAAAACCATATAAAATTGTTGTAAACATGGCATGAATACTTCATAAATTATATATACGTTGGAGACGTATCAGCCCCTCGGTGCGACCCGTCGCGTAGGGCACCGACGCGCGACGAAGAAAGTTGCCAAGTGGTGCCAGCTGTCGGTGTCAAAACTGGTGGATCTCGGGTAGGGGGTCCCGAACTATGCGTCTAGGATCGATGGTAACAGGAGACAGGGGACACGATGTTTACCAAGGTTCAGGCCCTCTCAATGGAGGTAATACCCGACTTCCTTCTTAATTGATCTTAATGAATATGATTATTACAAGAGTTGATCTACCACGAGATCGTAATGGCCAAACCCTAGAAGTCTAGCCTATATGGGTATGGTAATGAGTATATGTGGTGTCCTTTCTGGACTACCCCCTTAGGTTTATATAGACACCGATAGGATCCAGCGTTTACATGGAGTCGGTTACATAAGAAGGAATCTTTGGGCATCAAGCTTGCCTTCCATGCCAGGTAGAGTCCAATCCGGACACGATACAGTCTTCGGCCTTCATGTCTTCACAGCCCATCAGTCTGGCCCATAGAAAATAGGCCGGACGCACGAGGACCCCTTAGTCTAGGACTCCCTCAGTAGCCCCCGAACAAGTCTTCAATAGCGAGGTGCTCAGCACACATATTGTCTTCGGCATTGCAAGGCGGGTTCTCCCTTCGATGATCTCCAAGTAATGTATTCGGCCATTGATCCAACATCGCCTCCTTGGCTTCTGCGTGTTGAATAATCTTTGTCCTCCATGTGTCGACTGAATGTGGAAAGTCAGGGTATTTTTGCGAATAACACCCCATCCATGCGAGGAAGAGCGCCTATTTAAAGAGATTGGATCCCAGATCCATTCAGCGCTACGCAGAAGAAATCCCCAGAGACTGCTCAGGAGAAACTATTCCGGCATGGCTAGTGTTCCCAGCTCCTCCGCTCGTCCTGGCCCAGAGAAAGGCGAGTAGGAGAGGTGTTCCATGTCTCATAGCCGATTGATGAAGTTGCAAATGCAGGGATTCCTTCCCCATGCAGATCTAGTCCCTGTTTGTATGACTCAGGGAGAGGACTTCCCCAATCCGTCCGGGGGGGAGCGAGTGTGTTTTGTCTCCTACCTGCTAAGAGGTGTTGGATTTCCAATCCATCCGTTCCTCCGAGGGCTTTTGTAATATTATGGCCTCCAGCTACACAACTTCACTCCGGCTTCTATTCTGCACATTGCGGGTTACGTTGCTTTATGTGAACTTTTCCTGGGCGTCGAGGCTAACTTCGAGTTGTGGAGGAAGCTGTTTTGTCTTGTCCCGGGCAATCATGAAGGGTCAATATTTAAAGTGGGCGGAGCCGAAGTATGGCGCGTCGCCGATACCGGATATCCATCCGGCACACCAAGGAAGGCACCTAATGAATGGCCCTCTGAATGGTTTTATATAGAGGACGGTGCGCTTCCTGACCCGATTCAAAAGGGTCTTCCTGAATTTGCTCGCGTCCCACTGAAGAAACACCACACTTGGCGTCCCGGGAGTCTTGAAGAGGAAGACAGCGCGGAGGTTCGTCAGCTGATGAGCAGGATAAGAGAGCTCACTCAGTCCGGACTCACAGTAATCGAGGTTATGGAGATTTCCATAGCGCGAGGGGTTCAGCCGCTCCAATACAAAGGGCTTCCCATGTGGCACTACAATGGGGAGGACGAGGCCTCTTGCTGCGGCCGGAAAGGTCCGGATACCCCTGCCGCTTGGGCTAAGATATTAGCTGAACTGTTCAAAGGGGAGGAAAAGGAATTTCTCCGCATCAAATATAGAGACGGGTACTCTATGTATAACCCTCCCAGCTGGGTAAGGCCCGACCCCTCCGTTTTTAGTTCTTCCATCTCCGAATGGACTTTGATAAACTACTAGCTTGTTTGCTTATGACAGCACTGGCGAAAGGTCACCGAGGGATATTATAGTCCCGCCCCACAGCCGGAGGACCACAACCGGGAGCTAGATCCCGGGCTCTAAGAGGATTCGGATATATTTGTGGTGCTTGCGGAGGGGGTGTTTTACCAGGCGAGCTACGATGGCACAGGAGTGGCCATCATTGCCGACTACCCCGGTCTTCTTCCAGCTTCACACATAAGTGATCCGAACACACCTTATCCAAAAGAGATCTCTCCTTCCTTCTTACCCACCGCACTGTCTTGTGCTCAAAAGGGGAAGGGTTCGGCGCGCCGCAGTACTCCAAGGTTACCTCGGAAGAGAGCGTCCCCCACTCCGGGCGAGCCTTCCAGGAGGAAAGCAAACGAAGATACGGTCGTGCCCTCATCGAAGAGGTATGAATTAGCCAACCTGCTCCTGAGCGGTCACGTCCAACCGTGACCTTCCTGTTATCCATGTCTCAGGAGAAAGACGCGCTGGACCGTATCCGGAGGTTCGGGCGGCCGTACTTCCCGCAGCCAGGATTCAAGTCCTGCCATGAAGACGGGGGCTGATGCGGAGGCGAAGCCGGACTGTCCTCCAACCAAGGACTCGGATGATGTATCCATCACCAACTCGGAATTGGAGAATGCGATGAATTATCGGCACCACTGGGCCATTTTACAAGACCCTGGCTTTTCAAAAGAGTTGTTTAACGCCTTCAACTTAGCCGATGCGTACATCTGAGCTGCTCGAGATGGGATTAATAGGGCCACAAAGCAACATTTTGAAAGATGTGCAGGTAAATTTATTTTTTCTGACTATGATAACCTTATGCCAGTAGCCCCCGAGACATAAAGGAGTTGAAACAACTAATTTAAGGATCAATGTATGACCAGGTCCTTACGGAGAAGAACACCCAGCTAGCTTAGGAGCTGGAAATGTGTCAGTGTCGGCTGCTTGCTGCCAATGCCAAACTGGAGAAATACAAGGCATCTCCCGGTAATGTTTCCTTCTATCGAAAATTCCTAATGACACACCGATAGTGTGAATCTGGGTGCTAATCTTTGTGTTCGGCCGTTAGACCGAGTGAAAGAGCAGCTGGACGCCGCTCGAAGCGAAGAACGTGGAGCCAAAAAGCTACTAGCAGCGGGCGAGCGTGTATTGACAAAAGTCGTTCAGGAGAAAAAGAAACTCCAGGACTCGAACTCCAAACTGGGCGAAGAACTGAAAGATGTGCGAGCTTAGCTAGCTGATTCTGTGAAGGAGAACAAGAATCTGCGAGGCAGCATATTCAGTATGTGGCCACTTTTTGTTTTATAATAGTGTTGGAGGTAACGGTAGCTGATATAGCTGAAATTTCAGGTGTTTTGACGAACTGCCCCGAAGAGGAGGTGTGCGGATCATCGAGTGATCTTCCGCAAGGGCTATCGCAGTTGCACGAGCAAGCTCGGCAGGCGATACGGAGTGTAGCCAAGGCTTTATGGCCATCCGACCCCCCACTAGGAAGCATGGAGAAGCTGGTAGAGCTGTTTAAGGGAGCGCGGCGGCGTATCCGGCTGCGGAAGATATCGGCATGTCGAGAGGGTGCGCGAGAGGCCTGGGCCATGGTGAAGACACGGTATACCAACCTGGATCCTAATCACATGGCTCGTGTCGGACCGCTAGGGTCGGATGGGGAAGAAATTCTCGTTAGTTTAGTATATGTCCAAGTAGAGGTGGCAGCCAAATATTCCCAACAGGACTGTAAGTTAGACTGACTGTTGGAAGGTGTAGAAGAGGAGGTTTTGGAGTCCAAGTGACTGTATACTTTCCTCATCTAGCCGAATTGTATATATCATTTGTCATGGCAGACCTTTTCGCCTCAACCTCCGCTCCCAAAGGTGCGGAGTGTTTCCGAATACCGTCGCAGCCAAATAGGCCGGGGTATGCCTGGAAAACTAGGTGTGGGGGTCATATTTGCTTGAACAGACAAGTTGTATCCAGATAGCTATGTTATATTACATTGATATCGTAAGAAACATCTTCCAGAGAGAATAGTTCCGTTAAGGGTACCTTTCCCTGGGTGTGCATGCATTTAATGCACATGTCCGAATTGTGATGTGAGCACCATGGTTTGTATAACTTCTGGGGGTGGACAATGGAGTGAGTTTGAATAACATCTTTAATCCACCGACCGAATATTCCATTAGAATGCTAGCTTTCGGCTTCACCCAGTCTGAGGTACACATCCGGATGACCCAGCGGTAACAATCGCAGTGGTGCTCCCTTTATGCCCTAGCCGAACTAACGGGAACGTAGGGCATAAGCACAAGAGCCAGGCAACCCAGCTTGGCCAAAACTTAAGTCATATCGATGCATATAATGGCAAAGAAAAGGTACATATGGAAAAACTCATATGTGCGGAGCTTGATGCTCAAGTAATGACAAGAACTTCTGTCCGAGAAGCCCCCAGGTACAAGTGGCGTACATGTCTAAAGATGTATGTGCCAATGGTGTGCAGTCTAGCCGCACTTAAAGCTTTAAAGCGAGAAAAAAGAAAGTAATCAAAAAAGAGAGAAAAAAAGGGAACCTACAGGGGAGGAGGAGACGAACAATGGGTTTAGCGCTAGGTGTAGAATCTCCGGAGTCTGGCCGCGTTCCAGGGGTTTGGCTCAAGGCGATTGTCTGATGCATCGCGAAGACGGTATGCTCCTCCAGTGAGAACTTCGTCAATTATGAAGGGACCCTCCCATTTGGGCTTGAGTTTGTCCTTTTCCTTCTCCGGGAGGTGTAGGACGAGTTCACCGATGTTGTAAGTCTTGGCCCGTACTTCTCTTCTTTGATATTTTTGAGCCTGCTATTGGTAAACTGTTGAACGGGCTTTTGCGACATCGCGTTCCTCCTCCAGGCCATCTAGGATGTCCTGCCGATCAAGCTCGGCTTCTCTCTCTTCGTACATACGCACTCTAGGTGAGTCGTGAATAATATCGCAGGGCAATACGGCCTCTGCACCATACACCATGAAGAAAGGTGTGTACCCGGTAGTACGGTTGGGCATGGTCCACAGCCCCCAGAGTACGGAGTCGAGCTCCTAAACCCAATGCTTGTCTGATTCTTTCAAAGACCGTACTAGTCTGGGCTTTATGCCGCTCATAATAAGACCGTTGGCGCATTCGACTTGACCGTTGGTTTGTGGGTAGTAGACGGAGGCGTAATCGAGTTTAATACCTAGATTAGTACACCAGGTTTTTACCTCGTCGACTGTGAAATTGGAGCCGTTGTCAGTGATGATGCTGTGTGGGATACCATAACGGTGCACAATATCATATATGAAGTCTATCACCGGGCCGGACTCGGCCGTTTTGACCGGTTTAGCCTCTATCCACTTAGTGAATTTGTCCACCATAACCAGCAGATATTTTTTCTCATGGCTTCCCCCTTTAAGTGTTCCAACCATGTCAAGTCCCCAAACCGCGAAAGGCCAAGTGATGGGGATTGTTTGTAGGGCAGTGGGGGCATATGGCTTTGATTGTCAAAGAGTTGGCATCCGACGCAATGTTGGACAAGGTCATGTGCATCCGCTCGGGCCATCAGCCAATAAAACCCTGTACGGAAGGCCTTTGCTAACAAGAGCCCGAGCCACGGCGTGGTGACCGCCGAGTCTGGCATGAATTTCAGCCAAGAGTTGCCGCCCCTCTTCCTCGGATATACATTGTTGAAGGACCCTGATGGCACTTTTCTTGTAGAGCTCTCCATCATGAACCTTGTAGGCCTTCAAGCGCCGGACAATACAGCAGGCCTCACTCTGGTCCTCAGGAAGTTCCTTCCTATTAAGGTAGGCCAGGAAGGGTTCGGTCCATGGGGCAACGACTGCCATGATGAGATGCACCAACGGTGTTATGTCAATGTTTCCGGGATCTGGGGTTATGTTTGGGTCCGGACTAGTGTTGCAGTTTTCCCCCTGCCACACCACGGATGGCTTACAGAGCCTTTCTAGGAAGATATTAGGTAGGACGGGGTCGCTCTTAGCGCCAATATGAGCAAGAACATCCGCCGCTTGATTACTTTCTCGAGCCACATGATGGAACTCGAGCCCCTCGAACCGGGCTAACATTTTTATGACTGCGTTATGATACGCTGCCATCTTCGGATCTTTAGCGTCGAAATCTCCATTTATTTGAGATATTGCAAGGTTTGAGTCCCCCCGCACTTCTAGGCGTTGTATGCCCATGGAGACAGCCATCCGGAGACCATGCAATAAGGCCTCGTATTCGACTGCGTTATTGGAGTCTGTGTATAGTATTTGGAGAACGTACTGGATGACGTCTCTAGTAGGGGATGTTACAACGGCACCCGCTCCTAACCCTGCCAGCATTTTGGAGCCATCAAAGTACATGACCCAATTGGAGTATGTGCCGTACTCTTTAGGGAGTTCGGCCTCTGTCCATTCGGCGATGAAGTCGGCCAGTACATGGGATTTGATAGCTGGACGTGGTTTATATGTAATGTCAAATGGCAAGAGCTCGATGGCATCGTGGTTGTTTATAATGTCATTGAGTGGTACTTCGGAGGCCACCGAGATCGAACACTCCTGGAAGTAGTGATGGAGCTTCCGGGATGCCATGAAGACCGCGTATGCAATTTTTTGATAATGAGGGTACCGGGATTTGCATGGTGTAAGGACAGTAGATACGTAGTATACTGGCTTCTGAAGTGGGAATTTATGTCCGTCCTGTTCTCGTTCGACAACGAGTACGGTGCTCACCACCTGATGTGTTGTCGATATGTATAATAACATCGGTTCGCCGGAGTTTGGTGCAGCGAGGATTGGATTGCTCGCAAGAACGGTTTTTATTTCTTCCAGCCCGGCTGTTGCCGCGTCTGTCCAATCGAAGTTGTCGGTTCTCCATAGAAGGCGATAGAGAGGCAGTGCCTTTTCTCCTAATCTGGAGATAAAGCGGCTTAGAGCTGCCACGCAACCTGCAAGTTTTTGAACTTGCTTAAGGTCTGTTGGCTTAGCCAATTGTGAAAAAGCTCGGATTTTGGCTAGGTTTGCTTCGATTCTTCTATTGGAAACGTAAAGCCCAGGAGTTTTCTAGCGGGGACGCTGAAGACACACTTTTCCGGGTTGAGCTTAATGTCATACGCCCTGAGGTTGTCGAATGTAAGACGTAAGTCGTCTATTAGTGTTTCCACATGCCTGGTTTTGATGATGATGTCATCAACGTAAGCTTCTACTATTTTGCCAATCTGTTTCTCCAGGCATGTTTGAATCATACGTTGATATGTGGCGCCGGCGTTCTTGAGCCCAAAGGACATGGTATTGAAGCAGAATGGCCTGTATGGGGTAATAAATGTTGTTGCAGCTTGATCGGATTCCTTCATTTTGATTTGATGGTATCCAGAGTATGCATCAAGGAAACACGGTGAGTCGTTTCCTGTGGTGGCGTCAATGATTTGATCAATGCGGGGGAGGGGGAAGGGATCCTTAGGGAAGGTTTTGTTCAGGTCTTTGAAATCGACGCACAGGCGCCAGGATTTGTCCTTCTTTGGTACCATCACCAGGTTTGCCAGCCAGTCCAGATGTTTGATTCCTCTAATGAATCCGGCCTCGATGAGTTTGGCCAGCTCCTTCCCCATGGCTTGTCGCTTGGGTTCGGAAAAGCACCGCAGTGTTTGCTTAACCGGTTTAAACCCCTTTAATATATTGAGGCTATGTTCGGCCAGCTTGCGTGGGATACCTGGCATGTCTGAAGGGTGCCAGGCAAATATGTCCCAGTTTTCATGCAGGAATTCTCGTAGTGCGGCGTCAAATGTTGGGTTCAGTTGAGCTCCGATGGATGCTGTCTTCTTGGGGTCCGTTTGGTGGGCCTGGAATTTGACTATTTCTTCTGCCGGTTTGAACGAGGTGGATTTGGGGAGTTTGTCGAGGATCACATCGTCCCTGTCCACTGTGGAGCATAGTGCGGTTAATTCTTCGGCCGCGAGAGCTTCGGATAGTGCCTCCAGGGCCAGGGATACGGTTTTCTTTTCAGCGCGGAGTGCTATGTCCGGATCACTGATGAGAGTGATTATAGCGTTTGGTCCAGGCATTTTGAGCTTCATATATCCATAGTGAGGTATAGCTTGGAAGCGTGTAAAAGTATCCCGCCCCAACAGGGCGTGCTATCTGCTACTGAAAGGGGCCACTTGGAAGGTTATTTCTTCGGACCGATAGTTCTCCGGCGATCCGAATACCACGTCAAGTGTGATTTGGCCCGTGCACCGTGCCTCCCAACTAGGAATAATTCCCAGAAGGTTGTGTTACTTTGTTTGATGCGGCTCCTGTCTATTTCCATTTTATGGAGTGTGTCCTCACAAATGAGATTTAGTCCGCCGCCGCCGTCATGAGGACTGAGGGAGTCCTGGATTAGGGGGTCTCCGGAGAGCTGGACTATATCCTTTGGCCGGACTGTTGGACTATGAAGATACAAGATTGAAGACTTCATCATTTGTCCGGATGGGACTCTACTTGGCATGGAAGGCAAGCTAGGCAATACAAATATGTATATCTCCTCCCTTGTAACCGACCTTGTGTAACCCTAGCCCCCTCCGGTGTCTATATAAACCGGAGGGTTTAGTCCGTAGGACAACAGACAATCATACCATAGGCTAGCTTCTAGGGTTAGCCTCTACGATCTCGTGGTAGATCAACTCTTGTAATACTCATATCATCAAGAACAATCAAGCAGGACGTAGGGTATTACCTCCATCAAGAGGACCCGAACCTGGGTAAACATCGTGTCCCCTGCTTCCTGTTACCATCCGCCTTTGACACATAGTTCGGGACCCCCTACCCAAGATCCGCCGGTTTTGACATCGACATTGGTGCTTTAATTGAGAGTTCCACTATGTCGTCATCGTAAAGGGGGATGACTCGTCTCATTGTCAAAGACAACATCACTTCAGGGGGAGCCCTGGCTGTAGGCCAAACTCTCCGACTAGGCAGCTTCGTCATGACCGCCCGCTCGGTCGCTGAGCCAATGATTACTTCTCGGGTCATCGAAAACAGCCTCCACATTGGCTCAAAATTCGCCGAACAGATGGATCCAATGGAGCTCTCCTCTTTGAATGAGCTCTTGGATCGCATCGCCGCTCTAGGAGTCGCTACGGACTACGATCGGATCGGGCTTAAACCCGACCAAAGGGAGATTAACTCTACGCCGGTCACCCATCAAATAGCGGTGGTGGAGGAACAATGCAGAGTTTCTCCCTCTATCCTGAGGATGAACTATGGACGGATTCCTGAGCTCTCCGAGCCGGATACTCGCTGACGGGAGGGCATCTCCCTAACACTGAACCTGGAATCAGGTCGCATACCAAACCCGCGGAGCAACATCCCTGAGTCCAAACTTCCAAGATCGGAAACTCCCCCGCCTCGGGATCTCAGATTGGGTCAAGGTTTGGACTTAAATCCACCCACCCACCCAGATACAAACGATCTTTCCCACATTAGGCAAGCGCCCCAAGAAACAGTACATCACTATTGGGCCAGATTCCTCCTTGCAATGAACAAGGTCAAGGACTGTCATGAGTAAGACAGAATTTTGTTCTTTTGTAACAATTGCATGGACAAGGGGATCCTCAACGCCATAAGTTGCCGTGACATTACACACTTCGCCGACTTGGCGGCCATAGTATGGAAATACTGTGCGATGGAAAGCGCCTGGAAAACACAAACACAATTCTGGGATAATCCGGCCCTGTCAAAACACCCAGTCCGAACTAAAAGGGTGCACTCTCATAAGTCGCCCGACTCAATTATAAAGAAACAAAAGCCCACTACAGGGCGTGTAACCGTATTGGAGGGATGGCTTAACGGGCCCTGCAAAATTCATAGTATAGCGGATGCCATACCAACACATAGCCTTAGAGCATGTTGGGTACTCCGGCAGGTGGCCAAAAGCGGTGAGGATCTCCTCATCCAAAACACCCCAGAACACCTCCCCGGGGATCACAATCCAGTACTAACAGTCTTCGAGACCTTCGCCTCAAATAATAGGCGTAAGCGAGTACTCCGCAGCCTTGCCGAAGTCTGCCACGTAGAAGCAACAAATCCATGGAGGGACACGGCTATAGCCTTCAATGCCAGTGACGAACCTCAATTCTGAACAACCCGAGCACCAGCTGCTTTGGTCCTCAATCCAATTGTGGACGGCTTTCGGCTCACTAAAGTGCTCATGGACAGCGGCGGTGGATTAAACCTCATTTACGAGGAGACCCTTCAAAAAATGGGAATAGACAGCAACCGTATAGAGCAAACCAGCACGACCTTCCGAGGAATTATCCCTAGTCGGGAGGCACGTTGCGCTGGGAAAATCACACTAGATGTGGTATTCGGCACTCCAGAGAATTATAGGTCCGAAGAAATCACATTCCAAGTGGCCCCGTTCAGTAGCGGATACCACGCCCTTCTAGGGCGGGAGGCATTCACGATTTTCCAAGCCATACCCCATTACGGGTACATGAAGCTCAAAACACCCGGACCCAATGGAATCATCACTCTAGCTAGTGATCCGGACATAGCACTCCGCGCCAAGAACAAAATAGTCGCACTGGCCCTCGAGGCATTATCCGAAGCCCTTGTAGCGGAGGAGTTAACCGTGCTGCGCTCCAAAGTGGACAGGGACGACGTGATACTAGACAAAAGATCCAAGTCCACCTCCTTTAAACCAGCGGACGAAATAGTCAAATTCCAAGTCCATCCAACAGATCACACAGAAACAGCATCCATCAGGGCACAGTTAAACCCCGCTATAGACGCCGCACTACGGGAGTTTCTGCGCGAGAATTGGGACATATTCGCCTGGCATCCTTCAGACATGCCAGGAATCCCATGCAGATTGGCCGAGCATGGCCTTAATGTTCTCAAAGGATTCAAGTGAGTCAAGCAGACTCTTCGGTGTTTCTCTAAACCTAAGCGACAAGCCATGGGAGAATAGCTAGCCAAGCTACTGGAGGCCGGATTCATTAGATAAATAAAACATCCGGACTGGCTAGCAAACCTGGTGATGGTACCAAAGAAGGACAAATCTTGGCGCCTATGCGTCGACTTCAAAGACCTTAATAAGGCTAGCCCAAAGGATCCCTTCCCCCTCCCTCACATTGATCAAATCATCGACGCTACTGCAGGACACGAATCATTGCGCTTCCTCGACGCATACTCCGGTTACCACCAGATTAAGATGGTTGAGTCCGATCAAGCCACAGCGGAATTTATCACTCCTTACGGCCCCTTCTGTTTTAACACAATGCTCTTTGGGCTCAAAAATGCCGGTGCAACATATCAGCGCATGATTCAGACATGTCTGGAAAAGCAGATCGGCAAGACAGTGGAGGCATACGTAGACGATGTGGTCATTAAAACAAGACATGTGGACTCCTTAATAGACTACTTGAGGCTCACATTCGCCAATCTCCGAACATACGACATTAAGCTCAATCCGGAAAAATGCATTTTCGGTGTACCCGCCAGAATGCTCCTGGGCTTCATCGTCTCCAGTAGAGGAACTGAAGCAAATCCGGCTAAAATCCGAGCCCTGTCGCAGTTGGCTATCCCAACTGACCTCAAGCAAATACAGAAGTTAAATGGATGTGTGGCGGCCTTAAGCTGCTTTATCTCCCGATTAGGAGAAAAGGCACTCCCCCTTTATCGCTTTCTTCGGCGCACCGACCACTTCGATTGGACGGACGCAGCGACGGACGAATTGGAAGACATAAAAGCCATCCTGGCCACCAACCCAATCTTGGTCGTGCCAAATGTCGGCGAACCAATGCTATTATATATAGCGGTAATGCACCAAGTTGTAATTGTAGTTCTAGTCGTCGAACGAGAGACAGATGGACATAAATTCCCACTTCAAAGGTCGGTATACTATGTATCTACCATCCTCACTCCATGCAAATCACAGTACCCACATTACCAAAAGATAGCATACGCGGTATTCATGGCATCCCGGAAATTATGACACTACTTTCAAGAGTGTTCAGTCACAGTGGCCTCTGAAGTACCACTCAACAACATAATAAACAACCACGACGCCATGGGCCGGATTGCCAAATGGGCCATCGAGCTCCTCCTGTTCGACATAGCATACAAACCACGGCGAGCCATCAAGTCGCAAGTGCTGGCTGATTTCATCGCCGAATGGACAGAAGCCGAACTCCCTAAAGAGTACGGCGCGTACTCGAATTGGATCATGCACTTCGACGGCTCTAAAATGCTGGCTGGTCTGGGGGCTGGCATCGTTCTGACGTCCCCCACCGGAGATACAGTTCAATACATACTCCAAATACTATACACAGACTCCAATAACGCAGCCGAATACGAGGCCCTATTGCACGGTCTCCGGATGGCAGTTTCCATAGGCATTAAACGCCTGGAGGTGCGTGGGGATTCAAACCTTGCAATATCCCAAATAAATGGAGACTTCGATGCCAAGGATCCGAAAATGGCGGCATATCGCAACGCCGCTCTCAAAATGTCAGCTCGGTTCGAGGGGCTTGAATTCCACCATGTGGCTCGGGAAAACAATCAGGCGGCGGATATCCTCGCCCGTCTCAGCGCTAAGCGCGACCCTATCCCACCTAACATCTTCCTGGAAAAACTATTTAAGCCATCCGTGGTATGGGAAGGGGACACCGGCAACAATAGCCCGGATCCGGTTACAACACCGGATACCGAGCACTCTGACACAATCGGAGGCTCTGGCATTGAAATAACACCTTCAGCTCATGTAATAATGGCCATCATCGCCCCCTGGACAGAGCCATTCCTGGCCTACCTAACCAGGCAGGAACTACCCGAGGACCAAAATGAGGCACGCTGCATAGTGCGGCGATCTAAATCCTACAAGGTCCTTCAAAGGTGCATCTCCGAAGAGGCAGGGCGCAAGCTTTTGGCAGAAATCCACATCGGAGTCGGCGGCCACCATGCCGCAGCCCGGGCCCTTGTAAGCAAGGCCTTCCGTACAGGGTTTTTATTGGCCGACGGCCCAGGCAGATGCGCAGCATCTGTTCCATCATTGCGTCGGTTGCCAGTTTTTTGCAAACCAATGCCATATGCCACCTACCGCCCTCCAAACAATCCCCATTACTTGGCCCTTCGTGGTTTGGTGGCTTGACATGGTTGGACCCCTTAAAGGGGGAACCCATAAGAAAAAATACCTACTCATCATGGTGGATAAATTCACCAAATGGATAGAAGCCAAACCTGTCAAGACGGCTGAATCCGGACCGGTGATAGACTTCATATCTGGTGTTGTACACCCTTATGGCATCCCCCACAACATCATCACTGACAACGGCACGAATTTTACAGCCAATGAGGTGAAACTCTGGTGCAGCAATATGGGCATCAAGCTTGACTATGCTTCTGTCTATCACCCGCAAACTAACGGTCAAGTTGAGCGAGCAAATGGTCTTATCATGAGTGGCATTAAACCTAGACTAGTGCGGTGCTTAAAGGAATCAAACACGCACTAGGTAGAGGAGCTCGACTCCATACTATGGGGGCTGTGGACCACGCCGAATCGCACTACCAGATACACACCGTTCTTTATGGTGTATGGCGCAGAGGCAGTTTTGCCTTGCGACATAATTCATGACTCACCTCGAGTGCGCATGTACGAGGAATAAGAGGCGGAGCTCGATCGGCGGGACAGTTTGGACGCCGTGGAGGAGGTGCACGATGTGGCAAAGGCACGTTCCGCATTTTATCAGCAACAGGCTCGAAGGTATCAAAGCAGAGAAGTGCCAAAAACTACAACGTTGGCGAACTAGTTCTACGCATGCCGAAGAAGAAAAATAACAAGCTCTAGCACAAATGGGAAGGTCCCTTCATTATTGACAAAGTTCTGACCGGTGGAGCGTACCGTCTGTTGGATGCATCGGATAATCGACTCGAGCCAAACCCATGGAACGTAGCCAGACTACGACGATTCGACGCCTAGCCCGGACTATATGTTCATCTCCTCACCCTCGTTAATTTTTTGCATATCTGTCTTTTTCTCTCTTCCTCTCTTTTTTTCTCATCCCGGCCCTAAAAGGCTAAACTTGTGTCTTGATTGCACGATCGCGCCACGCTTGCCGCGCTCATTATACCTGGGGGCTTCTTACACAGAAGCTTAATATAATTATTTTTCTGGGCTTTTTGTCCCGCACATGTGTCATTCTTCCGCATGTACCATTTTTCGCCATTATATGCATCGATATGACTTAAGTTTTGGCCAAGCTGGGTTGCCTGGCTCTTGTATTTATGCCCTACGTTCCCGTTAATTCGGCTAGGGCATAAGGGGAGCACCTCTGCAATTGTTACTGCTGGGTCAGCCGGATGTGTACCTCAGACTGGGTGAAGCCAAAAGCTAGCGTTCTTAAGGGAATATTCGGTCGGCGAACAAAAGATGACTTTTATTTAATTTGAAAAATGACCCCAGTTGTTTACAGCCTGCGTTCCTTTTCATAGTTCGGACATGCACATGAGGGCATGCGTACCTATGGAAAGGAACCCATAACGGAACTATTCTCCCTGGAAGATGTTTCTTACTACCCATGTAATATAACATAGCTAGTTGGGTACTTGTCTTTTCAAGCACTTATGACCCCTACGCCTAGTTTCCATGCATACCCTGGTTTTATATAATCGAGCAGGTATTCGGATACACTCCGGACTATCGGGTCCATAGGTCGAAGAGAAAAGGTCCGTCATGACAAATGATTTACAATCCGGCTAGGGACATTACATATGTCACTTGAAGTACACAGTCACTAAGACTGATTCAATTCTTCTTCTATACCATCCAACAGGTTGTCTAGCCTACAATCCTGTTGTGAATACTTTGCAGCTAATTCTACTTGATCATACACTAAACTGACGGGGATCTCCTTCCCATCAGGCCCCACAGGTCCGACCTCGGCCATGTGGTTTGGGTCTGCTTTGGTGTATCGCGTCTTCACCATAGCCCAGGCTTCCCTCGCACCTTGTCGGCAAGCTGATATCTTCCATAATCGGAAGCACCACCGTGCTCCCTTGAGCTTCTCTACAAGCTCTCCCATGCCTCCTGGTAGGGATGCGGACGGCCACAAGGCTTGGGCAATATCTTGCATCACCTGTCAAACTTGCTCGTGCAGTTGTGAGAGCTCTGGTAGAAGATCACCTGAAGACCCGGGCATCTCTTCTGCGGGACAACCCGTCAGCATACCTGCAGACACAACTCTGTTAGTCGGCTTCGTCACCGAACTCCTTTAAATGTTCGTTCAAGCACTTACTAAAAATGCCGCGCCGAAGCCGCCTATTCTCCTTTACGGAGTCCGCCAGCTGGGCCCGGACATCTTTCAGTTCCTCGCTCGGCCGGGGATTAGCATCTTGGAGATTGTTTTTCTCCTGCCTAACTCGCATAAGCACGCGCTCACCAGCATTTAGCTGTCGATCAGCACGTGTCGCATTCACCACTATGGCCTCCGGACTCACTCCGGGGTCACCTGCAACATCTATTGTTAGATTTGCCTTGAGACAATTGGGAATTCAAGGCGGCAACAGAGGCCCCTAGCTGGGCCTTGCACTCTTCCAGCTCTTGAGACAATTGGGAATTCTTCTCCATAAGAATCAACTCAAGTAAATGATCCTTAAATCAGTTGTGTCAACTATTTCAATTCTCAGGGGCTACTAATACATATAATCGTTAGATTTACTTACCCGTATATCCCTTACATACTGATCCGTGGCTCTGGCTAGACCATTTTGAGAAGCACAGATGTACGCATTTCCGGAATTGAACGCATCAAATGCCTCTGGTGAGAAATAAGCGTCACAGAGTACGGCCCGGCGATGCCTGTGATTCATGGCGCTCTCCACTTTGGAATTTGTAGCGGATAGTCTGTCCGCATTCTCTGTAGGAGGAACATCCGGCGTCTGCCTCGCGTTAGCTTCCGCCTCTATGTCCGGCCCTGGCCTCGGCTGGTCGAGGCGTGATCGGCAGCCTCTCCGGATATAGTCCGGCGGGCGTTTTTTCTAGGAAACACAGATGCCATTATATTTTAAGCAAGATGACAACCACGGAATGAGGTTTTGTGTTATACCTTAGTGCTGGCATCACCGTCCGGACCGCCTTCATTTTTTGCCTACCCGGCTTCGGCGCCTCTTGTTGGCGAGTTACTGCAGGTTCGGCACGGCGTCCCGAAGGCCTTCCCTGTAAGACACCATACGTGTACGGTAGCTGAAGTGCATAAAAGGGAATCCGTTTTGGGAGTTGGGACTTTGGTTTTTCCTACGTACGACGCATGAAGTAGTCCCGGATAGTCGGCCATTATGGCCACCAGGGCTTCATCGCAACTCAATTGATAGAATTGCCTGTCCATCAGCTCCACAAATATGTCCGGATCCTCTTCAAGTCCGGGATCGAGGGCCCGGTCAGGGTCATCTGGTTGTGGAGCTGGGCTGTTGACCTCCCTTATCGCTTTTCGCAGTTCCTGTGATAAAATGGCAAGGTGAGTACCTACGACGAAGAATATGGGAAGGTTGAGAGTAAAAAGGGTACAACTCACCCAGCTTGGAGGGTTGTACATGGAGAATATGTCCCGTGGTTTAATGTGGATGAACTCCTCTTCCTCTCCCTTGAATAACTCGGACAGAACTTTTGCTAAAGCAGCAGGTGAGTCCGGTCCCTTGCGCCCGCAACGGGTGGCGTTGTCTTCCCCGTTAAAACACCACAGGGGGTGCCCTCGATATTGGAGTGGTTGCACCCCCCGCATTATGCATATTGACGTAACATCGATTATTGTCAATCCTGATTGTGCCAGCGCTTTAATCCGGTTCATCAGATAAAGGACTTCTCCGTTATCTTCCTCTTGGGGGCTCCATGGCCGCCAACTTCGACGTTTCTTCAGAGGAGCATTGTCGAACTCAGGAAGACCCCACCGAACAGGGTCTGGAAGAGGGACGTCCTCCATGTAAAACCACTCCGAAGGCCAGTCTTGGGACATCTTCTTTGGAGTATCGGATGGGTATCCGGTCTCGGCGATGCGCCATATTTCAGCTCCGCCCACTTGATAAAGTGACCCCTTCTGTGTGCGGGGCACAAGGCAGAATAGCCTTTTCCATAGCTCAAAATGAGCCTCGCAGCCCAAAAACAACTCGCAACTGGCAACATAGCCGGCGATGTGTAATATGGAAGCAGGGGTGAAATTATGCAACTGGAGGCCGTAAAACTCCAGGAGTCTGGGAAGGAATGGATGAATTGGAAATCCGAGTCCCCTTCGTAAGTAAGGGACAAGGCATACCCGCTCCCCCTTGGAGGGATTGGGGAAGCTCTCTGCTTGCTCCCTGCCATTATAAGTGGCGAGCCCAGCTCGGACGGGGACCATATACGTCGGAGGGAGAAATCTCTGGGTCTGTAACTCTACTAATCGGTCGTGCGAGACGGAACATTTCTCCCGATCGCCGGGCTTTGGGCTGAAGGAGCGAGAGGAGGAGCTGCGGTGACTGGCCATGATGGAATGGATTTTTCCGAGCGTGCTCCGATGGATTCTCGCTGTGGGAAGATGGTGTGGATTGGATCTAAGAATCCCCATCCCTTTAATAGATGATTTATTTACTTGGCTAGGGGGCGAATGTGAAAACGCCCTGGCTCCTCGCATTCGCTCGATATGTTAAAGATAGCCCTTATTGGGCGCAGAAGCCAAGAAGTCCAACATTTATGGGAGTCGGACACTACTTAACAGATATTCAAGATTTGGAGAAGAACCCGCCTTGCAATGCCGAAGACAATACTGCACGCCGGACTCAACGTCATTGAAGCCTGGTTCACGGGCTACTGAGGGAGTCCTGGATTAGGGGGTCTCCGGACAGCCAGACTATATCCTTTGGCCGGACTATTGGACTATGAAGATACAAGATTGAAGACTTCGTCCCGTGTCCGGATGGGACACTACTTGGCGTGGAAGGCAAGCTAGGCAATACGGATATGTATATCTCCTCCCTTGTAACCGACCTTGTGTAACCCTAGCCCCCTCCGGTGTCTATATAAACTGGAGGGATTAGTCCGTAGGACAATAGACAATCATACCATAGGCTAGCTTCTAGGGTTAGCCTCTACGATCTCGTGATAGATCAACTCTTGTAATACTCATATCATCAAGAACAATCAAGCAGGATGTAGGGTATTACCTCCATCAAGAGGGCCCAAACTTGGGTAAATATCATGTCCCATGCTTCCTGTTACCATCCGCCTTAGATGCACAGTTCGGGACCCCCTACCCGAGATCCGCTGGTTTTGACACCGACAAGGACCTTGGTGTGTCGAAACCCATCCACAATGGGGCTGAGGACTAACGCGGCTGGTGCTCGTGTTGTTCTGTACTTATTTGGTTCATCACCAGCATTGAATGTTATAGCCGTGTCATTCCATGGGTTTATTACAGCGATCTGGCAGACTTCATTGAGCTCGCGAAGTGCCCTTTTGCGCTTGTATTTGAAGCGAATGTCTCGAAGACTGTCAATACTCTTGGGTCGTCGTCTTCTGGGAGTGTTGTTCTGCGGCGTCCTTGATAAGGATGTCCTCGCCGCTCTTGGCTACCTGTCGTAGTATCCAACATGCTCTAAGGCTGTGGGTTGCCACGGTATCTGTTGTTGTATGTATTTTGCATGGGTCGTCGAGCCACCCTTCCAGAACGGTGTCGTGCTGTATAGTGACTTTGTGTTTTTTGGCTGTTGGACTGGGTGTGCCCCGAGGGTATGCCCTTTTCTCCTATAGGGGAAGTTGGGTTGGGGCTGGTGGTTCCCAATGAGCTACCCGAGTTTCCCAGACGCTTTCCATTGCGAAGTATTTTTGTACGATGGTTGCTAAGTCGGCAAATTATAGTATGCGGCATCGATTGATGGCGTTGAGGATTCCTTCGTCCGCACAGTTTTTGCAGAACGTTGATATTGCGTCCTCGTCACGGCAATCCTTTACCTTGTCCTTGACGCGGAGGAATCTGGCCCAAAGGTGGTGTACCTTCTCCTGAGATTGTTGTTTTATGCTCATGAGAGCCTCTATGTCCGGATGGGTGGGTGGAATTAAATCCGAACCCTGACCTAACCTATTGTCCGGAGTCCGACGAACTTCCGGACTAGACAGTCCGGGTTCCGGAATATCTTCTGATTATTTGGAACCGTCGTCCGATGCTATGTTCAGAGGGCTGGTTGCGCCCTTTCGCGGGTGAGTATCCGGCTCTTCATGAATGGCGACCCAAACATAGTCTTTCTTCAATATAGAAGAAGACTCGCCATCCTGCTCCAGGACTGCTGCGATCTGGTGGGTGACCAGTGGAGTTTCGGTTTCTCCTGGTCGGTTTTAGGCCCGATCTGATCGTATCTGTGATGAATTCGAAAGCGGCGATGCGATCTAGGAGCTCGTTTAAGGACGAAAACTCAACCAGATCCATCTTCTTGGAGTGCTCAGAGTTGATGCGATGGGGATTTTCGATGGCCCGAGAGGTCATCGTCGGCTCCGCGGCCGAACGGGCGATCATTGTAAAGTCACCCAGCCGGAGGGTTTGGCCCGAGGCCAAAACTACCCTTGCGGTAATATTGTCTTTAATGGCCAGGCGAGGCATCGAGCCTTTCATCGATGGCATAGTGGAACTCTCAATGAAAGCACCAATGTCGGTGTCAAAACCGGCGGATCTCGGGTAGGGGGTCCCGAACTGTGCGTCTAGGATCGATGGTAACAGGAGACAGGGGACACGATGTTTACCCAGGTTCGGGCCCTCTCTATGGAGGTAATACCCTACTTCCTTCTTGATTGATCTTGATGAATATGTGTATTACAAGAGTTGATCTACCACGAGATTGTAATGGCTAAACCCTAGAAGTCTAGCCTATATGGGTATGGTAATGAGTATATGTGGTGTCCTTTCCGGACTACCCCTTCGGTTTATATAGACACCGAGAGGATCTAGGGTTTACAAGGAGTCAGTTACATAAGAAGGAATCTTTGGTCGCCAAGCTTGCCTTCCATGAAAAGTCAAGTCCAATCTGGACACGGTACATTCTTCGGCCTTCATGTCTTCACAGCCCATCAGTCCGGCCCATGGATAACAGGCCGGACGCCCGAGGACCCCTTAGTCCAGGACTCCCTCACCAGCACCGCCACGTCAAGACCGCGTGCTCCCCGAGGTGGTGGTGCACGAGCGCCAAGACCAGGCTCCCCCTCTACAGCGGGCTCCCATGAGTGTGGCGTGTTGCCGCATATTCACCCCGAAGCTGTGCCACGTCGTCTGGTCTGGGAAGTTCAAGCCAGACCTGCCTCCATGCTATGATGGCACCCCCGACCCCGCTGACTTCCTCCAGCTCTACGAGCGGAGCATCGGGGCAGCCAACAGCGACGAGAAGGTCATGGTGAACTGGTTTCCCATGGCCCTCAAGGATGGCGCGCGCTCATGGCTCCTAAACCTCCCCACAGGATCGATCTCCTCTTGGGATGAAAGGCGAGAGTGCTTCATCGCCAACTTCTAGGGCAATCGCGACCGCACCACTACTGCGGGTGACCTGGGACACATCAAGCAGCAGCCAGAGAAGAGCTTGCACAAATACATCCAGCCGCTTCACCAACGTTCGCCTCAAGATTCCCAAGGTGTCAGATGAGGCCATCATTTCGGCGTTCACTGACGGCATCCGGGATGTCAAGATGAGGGAAGAGCTCGCCATACACGAAGACCTGTCCTCGGCTCTGGAGATGTTCAACATGGCAACCAGATGCGCGAGAGCCGAGGAAGGTCGCCTCTCCCTCATTGAGCTCCCGAAGGCCGATACAGAAGATAAGAAGGCCAAGGCCAAGGACGTGAAGCGCAAGGGCCCAGTTGTGCTTGTGGCCGAACCTGAGATGAAGCGCGGCTGCGACCACCCGGAGTCTTTCAAGGGCAGTTGCCCGTTCTGTGTCTTCTACAATGTGCACATCCACAACACTAATGACTTCCAAGAGCTCAGGGCCATCCAAGACGGGCACCTTGGCCAGCGTCCCAAGCGCAACGAGCGCAGCTACGACCATGGAGGAGGCTGAGGTGGGGACGCTAGGACAACCGCGACCCCCGCCAGGACTGGCGCGATCAGCCTCATGAGGATCGCTGGCAAGGACAGCCTCGTGAGGGCCCTTGGAGGGATCAGCCTAGTGAGGACCGTCCTCAGGGTAATGCTGGCCTTCCTCCGCTTCCGCCGCCACCAAGGAGGAATGACGACCACCACCAAGATGATGGGGCCGGGGGCTTCCAAGAGCCTCGTGCCATTGCTTGCATCCAAGGCAGCGCTCAGGCCCCCGCCTCCCATCGCATCTTCAAAAAGTTCTCTCGCGAGGTGAATGCGGCCCTCCCCAAGCTCGAGGCATCGCGTCCACTCAGGTGGTCCAAGTACACCATCACCTTCGACTCTACTGACCAGCTCAACTGCACGGCCACTGTCGGCGAGCTCCCGATGCTCTGCTCACCCACCATCAGCGACGTCCTTGCCACCAAGACACTCATCAATGGTGGCGTGGGGCTCAATGTCCTCTCTATCGAGATGTTCGACACGCTCCAGGTGTCGTACGACCAGCTTCAGCCTACCAAGCCCTTCTCTGGGGTGACCGACGGCTCCACACCGTCCCCATAGGGCAGACCCGCCTCCCTGTCACCTTCGGCAAGCGCGACAACTACACTGAGCTCATCGACATCGACATCGCCCACATTCGCCTCCCGTACAACACCATCCTTGGGTATCCATCCATGTCCAAGTTCATGCCTGCGACTCACCATGGCTACAATGTCCTCAAGATGCGAGGGAGCGGCGGCATCATCACGGTCGCCTGCTACGAAAAAGATGCAGTGTGCTCCCTCGAGCGCGCCTAACAGGCTGCGGCACTCGAGAACCTGCATGACGAAGGCGCCTTCTACCCCCAGAGGTCATCCCCAAGAAGATGAAGAAACAGCTGCTCCATTGAGGATCTCAGGAGGATGGGCCGTCTAACGATCGTGCCTCAGGTCTCGCGCCCACTGATGCGGCGCCTTCCCCTCTCGCATAGGAAGGCGCACCCAGTGCGCCTATTAGGTTGGGCTCGGGGGCTCTCCTCTGGAGGGCCTCCGACCTAGCCAGCGTCGCGAGGGAGGCGTTCAGGCACCATGTGGAGGCGTGTGTCAATGCGTGCTTCCGTGAGAGGAGCGCAAGGCGCGAATGCCAGGTGCTCAGGAGTTCATCACCAAGGCGATCGAGGAGCTTCAAGAGGCGAGAGCCATGCGAGGCGAGAGCCGCCCCGCATCACCCTGTTATCACCTGCCTGTCTGGTGCTTCGTCGCTATGGACGTCGTATGCCCTCACAAAACCCGCCCGTGACCGCCTCATGATTAAGGACTGGCATGGCGTCTATGCTCGGGTCCGTCCCTGCAAAGTCGCTAAACCCAAGTGACTGACCTCTGTCTCGCGGGTCAGCTCCCATGCATGTCACATCCCATGGTCCTTGATGCCTTGTTCTCGCACGAGCTAATTAAGAGTGGATAAGTTAGGCCACATGACCCAATGCCTCGCCATCGCGGGAGCTGCGCGCCGCTTGTCTTTCTTCAGGATTTTTGCATGAGAAGACTGGGCTCCGGAGATTCACTCGGCGCAAGCTACATAACCATCTCGCAGGACCCTTGAAAATGTTCCGAACCAAAATTCAGGCACAACCCGCCTTGAGGTAGGTCCTCGTGAGTCCTGCGCTGGCTCATGAGTGCCCACACACACCTCCTCTAGTCCTGCCGTGCAAACCATGTGCTAGGATGGGGTTGTACATGTCCCGGAGTCTCCCCTCAGAGGGCGCTCCCACCCAGATACCAATGGAAGCCCCATGCTCCATGCTGGTGGATGAGACGGTCGAGGAGTGGCTATGCCCATTCAAGAGCGAAAGCACCATGCTCTGCACTGGTGCATAAACAACTGAGGGCACCCTAGCGGTTGTAGTAACCTCAGGAGAGTCGCCGGGCTCGCTGCTCAGCCTCACTGCACCACTTTCCCCTCAGGAGGGTCGTGCGAGGGGGCTGGGCACAGGGGCTATGCTCAGGTCACGCCTGGCGTACACCACGTCACCAGGTCCCTTGGACCTGGTCTTCTCGCGTCCCTCCCGAGCGAAAGTCCAGTGAGGAAAGATATGGAGAGCTGTTCGTACGTCAAGGGGGACCCCTGAGCATCGCGACTCAGGGGCCTCATTGGTCATGTAGCCGCTCACCCATTGGCCTCTTCCTAGTGATCCGGACACCCCGATGGCGGTTGAGGTATACGCGGGGCCGGGCCTTGCCGACGCAGAACGCTAAAAACAACGCTCATGTCTCCTTCTTGAGGGCTGTTCGTACGTCAAGGGGGACCCCTGAGCATCGCGACTAAAAGGCCTCACTGGTCACATAGCCCCTCACCCCTTGGTCTCGTCTTGTTTATCCGGACACCCGAACGGCGGCTGAGGTATGTGCGGGGCCGGGTCCTGCTGACGCAGAACACTAAGAGCAAACAGAAAGGAAATCGCAGAGCCCTAGCAAATTAATATAGAACATGTTGTCTCTTAAAGTTCAAAGCAGAAGTTATGACGCCTCCACAAGGCACGGTAAATGCCGCATGGTTAAAACGGGAGGAAGCGCCGCCTTTGGACCTCTTCTTCAGCCTTGGTGTTGGGGAACGTAGCATAAATTCAAAATTTTCCTACGTGTCACCAAGATCTATCTATGGAGTCATCTAGCAACGAGGGAGGAGTGGATCTACATACCCTTATAGATCGCGCGCGAAAGCGTTCAAGAGAACGGGGTTGATGGAGTCGTACTCGTCGTGATCCAAATCACCGATGATCCTAGCGCCGAACGGACGGCACCTCCGCGTTCAACACACGTACGGAGCAGCGACGTCTCCTCCATCTTGATCCAGCAAGGGGGAAGGAGAGGTTGATGGAGATCCAGCAGCACGACGGCGTGGTGGTGGAAGTAGCGGGATTCCAACAGGGCTTCGCCAAGCGCTGCGGGAGGAGGGAGATGTGTCATGGGAGGGAGAGGGAGGCTTAGGATTGGGTCTTGTCCATCACATCATTCTCCTAATGATGTCATCCCATTATCAATGACATCCAATGTCCATGGTCAGGAAACCTTAACCATCTATTGATCAACGAGCTAGTCAACTAGAGGCTTACTAGGGACATGGTGTTGTCTATGTATCCACACATGTATCTAAGTTTCCTATCAATACAATTATAGCATGGATAATAAATGATTATCATGAACAAGGAAATATAATAATAACTAATTTATTATTGCCTCTAGGGCATATTTCCAACAGTCTCCCACTTGCACTAGAGTCAATAATCCAGTTCACATCGCTATGTGACTAACACTCAAGGTCACATCCCCATGTGACTAACACCCAAAGAGTTTACTAGAGTCAATAATCTAGTTCACATTACCATGTGATTAACACTCGATGAGTTCTGGGTTTGATCATGTTATGCTTGTGAGAGAGGTTTCAGTCAACGGGTCTGAATCTTTCAGATCCGTATGTACTTCGCAAATTTCTTATGTCATCTTGTAGATGCAACTACTACGCTACATTTGGAGCTATTCCAAATAACTGTTCTACTATACGAATCCAGTATACTACTCAGAATAATCTGGATTAGTGTTAAAGTTTGCATCGGCGTAACCCTTTACGACGAACTCTTTTACCACCTCCATAATTGAGAAAATTCCTTAGTCCACTAGTTACTAAGGATAACTTTGACCGCTGTCCTGTGATCCATTCTTAGATCACTCTTGTACCCATTGACTGACTCATGGCAAGGCACATTTCAGGTGCGGTACACAGCATAGCATACTGTAGAGCCTATGTCTTAAGCATAGGGGATGACCTTCGTCCTTTTTCTCTATTCTGCCGTGGTCGAGCTTTAAGTCTTAACTTCATACCTTACAACTCAGGCAAGAACTCCTTCTTTGACTGATCCATCTTGAACACCTTCAAGATCATGTCAAGGTATGTGCTCATTTGAAAGTACCATTAAGCGTTTTGATCTATCCTTATAGATCTTGATGCTCAATGTTCAAGTAGCTTAATCTAGGCTTTCCATTGAAAAACACTTTCCAAATAACCCTATATGCTTTCCAGAAATTCTACGTCATTTCTGATCAACAATATGTCAACAACATATATTCATCAGAAATTCTATAGTGCTCCCACTCACTTCTTTGGAAATACAAGTTTCTCTTGAACTTTGTATACACCCAAAATCTTTGATCATCTCATCAAAGCATACATTCCAACTCCGAGATGCTTACTCCAGTCCTTAGAAGGATTGCTGGAGCTTTGCATACTTATTAGCATCTTTCAGGATTGACAAAACCTTCCGGTTGTATCACATACAACCTTTCCTCAAGAAAATCGTCAAGGAAACAATGTTTTGACATCCTATCTGCAAGATTTCATAAATAATGCAGTAATTGCTAATATAATTCCAACAGACTCTTAGCATCGCTACGAGTGAGAAAGTCTCATCGTAGTCAACTCCTTGAACTTGTCGGAAAACATCTTAACGACAAGTCGAGCTTTCTTAATGGTAATACTTACCATCATTGTCCGTCTTCCTTTTAAAATCCATATGTACCTAACAGCCTTACGACCATCAAGTAGTTCTTCCAAAGTCTACACTTTGTTTTCATATATGGATCCTCTCTCGGATTATATGGCCTCGAGCCATTTTGGAATATAGGCCCACCATCGCTTCTCCATAGCTCGTAGGTTCATTGTTGTCTAGAAACATGACTTCCAAGATAGGATTATGTACCACTCTAAAGTAGTACGCATCCTTGTCATCCCACGAGGTTTGTTAGTGACTTGATCTGAAGTTTCATGATCACTATCATAAGCTTCCACTTCAATTGGTGTAGGTGCCACAGGAACAACTTCCTGTGCCCTGCCACACACTAGTTGAAGAGACGGTTCAATAACCTCGTCAAGTCTCCACCATCCTCCCACTCAATTCTTTCGAGAGAAACTTTTCCTCGAGAAAGGACCCGATTCTAGAAACAATCCCTTATTGCTTTCGGATCTGAGACAGGAGGTATACCCAACTGTTTTGGGTGTCCTATGAAGATGCATTTATCCGCTTTGGGTTCGAGCTTATCAGCCTGAAACTTTTTCACATAAGCGTCGCAGCCCCAAACTTCTAAGAAATGACAGCTTAGGTTTCTCTAAACCATAGTTCATATGGTGTCATCTCATCGGAATTACGTGGTGCCCTATTTAAAGTGAATGTGGTTGTCTTTAATGTCTAACCCATAAACTATCATGGTAATTCGATAAGATACATCATGGTATGCATCATATCCAATAGGGTGCAGTTATGATGTTCGGACACACCATCACACTATGGTGTTCCAGGCTGTATTAGTTGTGAAACAATTTCCACAATGTCTTAATTCTGTGCCAAACTCGTAATTCAGATATTCATCTCTATGATCATATCATAGATATTTTATCCTCTTGTCACGACGATCTTTCAACTTCACCCTGAAATTACTTGAACCTTTCAATAATTCAGACTCGTGATTCATCAAGTAAATATACTCGACATCTACTCAAATCATCTGTGAAGTAAGAACATAACGATATCCACTACATGCCTCAGCACTCATTGGATTGC
This sequence comes from Triticum dicoccoides, assembly GCF_002162155.2. Taxonomy (NCBI): domain Eukaryota; kingdom Viridiplantae; phylum Streptophyta; class Magnoliopsida; order Poales; family Poaceae; genus Triticum; species Triticum dicoccoides. Next base: position 457,771,304 of record NC_041388.1, on the reverse strand, counting down.
ACACATCAAAATGTATTACTTCCAACAAGTTGCTTTCTAGTTCCATTTTACTGAAAACGAGGCTTTCAGTCATCTTGCCCATGTGGTATGATTTGCATGTCTCAAGTGATTCAAAATCAAGCGAGTCCAAACGGTCCATTTGCATGGAGTTTCTTCATGCATATACACCAATAGACATGGTTCGCATGTCTCAAACCTTTCAAAACAAGTGAGCCCAAAGATCCATCAACATGGAGCTTCTTCATGCGTTTTCTACCGATATGACTTATGTGGCAGTGCCACAAGTAGGTGGTACTATCATTACTATCTTTTGGCATGAAAATGTGTATCACTACGATCGAGATTCAATAAACCATTCATTTCAGGTGTAAGACCATTGAAGGTATTATTCAAATAAACAGAGTAACCATTATTCTCTTTAAATGAATAACCGTATTGCGATAGACATAATCCAATCATGTCTATGCTCAACGCAAACACCAATCTCGATGGTAGAGGGAGCGTGCGATATTTGATCAACCTTGGAAATACTTCCAACACATATCGTCATCTCGCCTTTAGCTAGTCTCCGTTTATTCCGTAGCTTTTATTTCGAGTTACTAACACTTAGCAACCGAACCGGTATCTAATACCCTGGTGCTACTAGGAGTACTAGTAAAGTACACATTAACATAATACATCCAATATACTTCTATCGACCTTGCCAGCCTTCTTATCTACCAAGTATCTAGGGTAATTCTGCTCGAGTGGCTGTTCCCTTTATTACAGAAGCACTTAGTCTCGGGTTTGGGTTCAACCTTGGGTTTCTTCACTAGAGCAGCAGCTGATTTCCCGTTTCATGAAGCATCCCTTTTTTGCCCTTGCCCTTCTTGAAGCTAGTGGTTTCACCAACCATCAACAATTGATGCTCCTTCTTGATCTCTACTTTTGTGGTGTCAAACATCGCGAATATCTCAAGGATCATCATATATGTCCCTGATATATTATAGTTCATCATGAAGCTCAAGCAGCTTGGTGGTAATGACTTCGGAGAACCATCACTATTTCATCTGGAAGATCAACTCCCACTCGATTCAAGCGATTGTTGTACTCAGACAATCTGAGCACAAATTCAACAATTGAGCTTTTCTCCCTTAGTTTGGAGGCTAAGAAAATCGTCGGAGGTCTTATACCTCTTGACGTGGGCACGAGCCTGAAATCCCAATTTCAGCCCTCGAAACATCTCATATGTTTCGCGACGTTTCAAAACGTCTTTGGTGCCTCAACTCTAAGCCGTTTAACTGAACTATCACGTAGTTATCAAAATGTGTATGTCATATGTTCGCAACATCCATAGACAACGTTCGAGGTTCAGCTCACTGAGCGGTGCATTAAGGACATAAGCCTTCTATGAAGCAATGAGGACAAACCTCAGTTTACGGACCTAGTCCGCATAATTACTACTATCAACTTTCAACTAAATTTTCTCTAGGAACATATCTAAACAGTAGAACTGAAGCGCGAGCTACGACATAATTTGCGAAGACCTTTTGACTATGTTCAGGATAATTAAGTTCATCTTGTGAACTCCCACTCAGATAGACATCCCTCTAGTCATCTAAGTGATTACATGATCCGAGTCAACTAGGCCGTGTCCGATCATCACGTGAGACAGACTAGTCAACATCGGTGAACATCTTCATGTTGATCGTATCTACCATACGACTCATGCTCGACCTTTCGGTCTCTTGTGTTCCGAGGCCATGTCTGTACATGCTAGGCTCGTCAAGTCAACCTAAGTGTTTCGCGTGTGTAAATCTGTCTTACACTTGTTGTATGTGAACGTTGGAATCTATCACACCCGATCATCATGTGGTGCTTCGAAACAACGAACTGTCGCAACGGTGCACAGTTAGGGGGAACACTTTCTTGAAATTATTATGAGGGATCATCTTATTTACTACAGTCGTTCAAAGTAAACAAGATGCAAAAACATGATAAACATCACATGCAATCAAATAATAGTGACATGATATGGCCAATATCATATAGCTCCTTTGATCTCCATCTTGGGGCTCCATGATCATCTTGTCACCGGCATGACACCATGATCTCCATCATCATGATCTCCATCATCGTGTCTTCATGAAGTTGTCTCGCCAACTATTACTTCTACTTCTACAGCTAACGGTTAGCAATAAAGTAAAGTAATTACATGACGTTTATGTTGACACGCAGGTCATAAATAAATTAAGACAACTCCTATGGCTCCTGCCGGTTGTCATACTCATCGACATGCAAGTCATGATTCCTATTACAAGAACATGATCATCTCATACATCACATATATCATTCATCACATCCTTTGGCCATATCACATCACATAGCATACCCTGCAAAAACAAGTTAGACGTCCTCTAATTGTTGTTTGCATGTTTTACGTGGCTGCTATGGGTTTCTAGCAAGAACGTTTCTTACCTACGCAAAAACCACAACGTGATATGCCAATTGCTATTTACCCTTCATAAGGACCCTTTTCATCAAATCCGATCCGACTAAAGTGGGAGAGACAGACACCCGCTAGCCACCTTATGCAACTAGTGCATGTCAGTCGGTGGAACCAGTCTCACGTAAGAGTACGTGTAAGGTCGGTCCGGGCCGCTTCATCCCACAATGCCACCGAATCAAGATTGGACTAGTAACGGTAAGCATATTGAACAAAATCAACGCCCACAACTACTTTGTGTTCTACTCATGCATAGAAACTATGCATAGACCTAGCTCATGATGCCACTGCTGGGGAACGTAGCATAAATTCAAAATTTTCCTACGTCTCACCAAGATCTATCTATGGAGTCATCTAGCAACGAGGGAGGAGTGGATCTACATACCCTTATAGATCGCGCTCGGAAGCGTTCAAGAGAACGGGGTTGATGGAGTCGTACTCGTCGTGATCCAAATCACCGATGATCCTAGCGCCGAACGGGCGGCACCTCCGCGTTCAACACACGTATGGAGCAGCGACGTCTCCTCCTTATTTATCCAGCAAGGGGGAAGGAGAGGTTGATGGAGATTCAGCAGCACGACGGTGTGGTGGTGGAAGTAGCGGGATTCCAACAGGGCTTCGCCAAGCGCTGCGGGAGGAGGGAGATGTGTCATGGGAGGGAGAGGGAGGCGCCAGGGCTTAGATTATTGCTTCCCTCTCTTTCCCCCACTATATATAGGGACAAGGGAGAGGGGGGGCGCAGCCTTGGCCCTTCCTCCAAGGAAGGGTGCGGCCAAGGGAGGAATCCATCCTCCCCAAGGCACCTAGGAGGTGCCTTCCCCCTTTAGGACTCTTCCTTTCCCTCTCTCTTGGAGCATGGGCCTCTTGGGGCTGGTGCCCTTGGCCCATATAGGCCAAGGCGCACCCCCTACAGCCCATGTGGCCTGGTGGACCCCCGGGACCCTTTCGGTGGTCCCGGTACAATACCGGTGACCCCGAAACTTGTCCCGATGGCCGAAATAGCACTTCCTATATATAATTCTTTACCTCCGGACCATTCCGGAACTCCTCGTGACGTCCGGGATCTCATCCGGGACTCTAAACAACATTCGGGTTACCGCATACTAATATCTCTATAACCCTAGCGTCACCGAACCTTAAGTGTGTAGACCCTACGGGTTCGGGAGACATGCAGACATGACCGAGATGACTCTCCGGTCAATAACCAACAGCGGGATCTGGATACCCATGTTGGCTCCCACATGTTCCACGATGATCTCATCGGATGAACCATGATGTCAAGGACTTAATCAATCCCGTATGCAATTCCCTTTGTCTATCGGTATGATACTTGCCCGAGATTCGATCGTTGGTATCCTGATACCTTGTTCAATCTCATTACCGGCAAGTCTCTTTACTCGTTTCGTAACACATCATCCCGTGATCAACTCCTTGATCACATATTGTGCACATTATGATGGTGTCCTACCGAGTGGTCCCAGAGATACCTCTCCGTCACACGGAGTGACAAATCCCATTCTCGATTCGTGCCAACCCAACAGACACTTTCGGAGATACCTGTAGTGTACCTTTATAGCCACCCAGTTACGTTGTGACATTTGGCACACCCAAAGTATTCCTACAGTATCCGGGAGTTGCACAATCTCATGGTCTAAGGAAATGATACTTGACATTAGAAAAGCTTTAGCATACGAACTACATGATCTTGTGCTAGGCTTAGGATTGGGTCTTGTCCATCACATCATTCTCCTGATGATGTAATCCCGTTATCAATGACATCCAATGTCCATGGTCAGGAAACCTTAACCATCTATTGATCAACGAGCTAGTCAACTAGAGGCTTACTAGGGACATGGTGTTGTCTATGTATCCACACATGTATCTGAGTTTCCTATCAATACAATTATAGCATGGATAATAAACGATTATCATGAACAAGGAAATATAATAATAATAACTAATTTATTATTGCCTCTAGGGCATATTTCCAACACTTGGACACCGCCGTCACTCGCTTGGGAGGGTCCGTCATCGACAACGTCGCCACCGTCCTCTCCACTGGCCCTGGTCGTGGGGTCGACACAAAGGAACTTCTGCAACAGGGCCTCCATCGGCTTCTCCAAGGCCTCGGCGGCAGCATCACGGAACTCAAGGGCCACGGGTTCGACAAACGCCCGAAGGTCGAAGCTTCGGTCCAGAAGGTGGAGCTAGCTGAAGATGCGCATTGCAGTTGAGGTAAAAAGCGTGTGGCTCTCCCCCTCCACCATGGTGCCCACTCCGGCGACGATGCCCTCGAGCGATGCAGCGAGCTTGGGGAGCAGCCCAGTGAGGCCCTCCTCTGCTCTAGCTAGGGGTTCCTCGTACCCTTCCCCATAAAGGGTATGTAGTGTCGTGTGGGACCTCAGCTTGAGGGAGATGAAGGCGTCGCACCACGTGGCGGCCGCCTTCTCAGCCGCGGCAAGCGAATTCTCCCTGGCCTCTAGCCGGGCCTTCTCCTCGGAGACAACCTTGGCGTGGGACACCTGGGCCATCTTCTTATCCTCCTTCAGCTTCCCTGGGCGGCTCCGCTCAGTGGCCAGTTCCTGGGCCGTCTGTTCCAGCTCGGCGTCGCGGTCGGCGAGTGCAGTCTCCTGGGCCTTGAGGACCTCCTCTTCCTGCTCCTCGAGCCGACGGATGCGGGCGGCCTACTCATCGCGGAGGGCCTTCAGCTCGGCCTACACTGTGCAGTAGCGCTCCTTGGCAGACATTGCGTTGGTCATTGCTGCGTCGCGAGCCACTGTGGCCTCGTCGGCCTCCTTCCTGCCCTCCACGATGACAGCCTCGGCCTGGCCCCAGGCCGCCCTGACGGACGAGTTGGCCTGGAGCCACATCGAGATCATCCCCAGACGCCCCATCACCACATGCCGGTCGGCGCCTTGAAGTTCAGTCCAGAGCTAGTCTAGCGCGGCGACGGCCTCCTCCAAAGCGCTGGGCATGGCAGACGAGCCATGGCCCGCCAGCGTGAGGACTTGGGGAGGAGGTGGCAACGACACGTGAACTGGCGCCGCTACAGCAGCAAGGGCGGCAGGGGGCTCCGGAGCCCTCGAACCCCTCGCGGGTGGGCCGGAGACGGGCGCCCCTGGAGTCTCCTTGGCCATGGAGGCGGCCTCCTCCTGAGGCTTGGACACCGAGCTTCGAGGGGCTCGCTCCATCATGGGGGAACGTGAGGCGGCCTCTTCCGCCATACGCCGTGGTGGTCCCGGCCATGGTAGGTCGCGTGGCCTCGGAGGCCCTAGCCTCCTCCTTCTTCCTCTTCACCACCGGCTTCAGCCTGGCCACCAGGAGGAGAATATCATGAGCACGGCATCAAGGATGGAAAGAAAAACAAGGTAAAGTACTTACTCTTCATCGGGGACGTATGCCCTCTTCTTGGCTAGGAGCACGGCACCTTCGGGCTTCTTGAGCACGGGCTTCGCCGCGCCATCTGGATCGGCCGCGCGCATAACGGCTGGCTCTGGAATGGCGGCAACAGGTGATAAAGCGGGGGCGTCGCCCCAGGGAACCAACACCGCTTCGGCCTTCTTCGGTGTCACTCGCTTCAGCATCTGCAACAGGGTTCCCTCGGACCTTGTGACGACCATGGTGGAGCGTGGGGAAACCTCGGCCAGATACTCCCCGCCGTCATCATCGTCGAAGAGATCACGGAGGAGCTCGCTCTGATGTGGAGGAGAGGTCTCCCCCACCTCCTCCATGGTCACCTCGGAGTCGTCCTCCCCGGAGCTCTCGCTGGAGAACACCGACACCAGGGAGTTGGGGAGCTTGGGTGGCACAAGCCCTAGCTCGTTGAAGACAGGCATGGCGGCGGCCACCTCCACCCCGTTGTCGCGGCGATACAGCGGGAGGTAGGCCTCCGGGAGGCCGCCCGGGTCCTTCTCAAGCAAGGTGCACACGTCCTTGCCCAGCTCCTTGTCCGTCAAGCTTTCTGGGCGCAGGCGGAGGTCCACTACCGCGCCCTTGAGATCCCACAAGGGGCGCGAGTGTAGTTGGAGCGAAGCCAGGCGCTGCCTTGATGAGCATGGCCCCCATCAGCTTCTCCGCCTCCAGATCCGCTGTCATCTTCTTCAGGACCGGCGCCGCCTGGGGGTCAGTGAGCTTCTCGTGAGCCTACCGGTCCAGCTTCGCCGGCATCGCGGTCGGCAGCTCCAGCCGAGCATGGAGGCGCTTGGCGTCCATGAAGATCCACTTGCGCTGGAAGTCCTCCACCTTCTTCCCGGTCCTAGAGAGTGCGTTGCTGTCGTGGGATGCAACGAGGCAACAGAGGCGCACCCAGAGCACTGGGTGGAGCTGCGCATCCGGAGGTAGAAGAATTGGCGGACCAACGCAACAGAGGGCACCACCCCCACGAACGCCTCGCGGTAAAAGGTAAAGATCGACAGGATGAGGATGGAGTTGGGATGGAGATGAAGGGTGCGGATCTAGTAATGGTCAAGGACGGCGAAGAAGAAACTAGAGAAAGGAGGGATAAGCAACGCAAAAACGCTGTGAAGGAAGAAGGGATAGAAGGTCCTCGCTAAGGTGTCCTGCTTGGTGCAGCCGACCCGAAGTTATGTCTCCCTCCCCTCATTGTCATTACTCGCCGTTAGCGGGAGCACGGCGGTGAGGTGCTTCACCTCGGTGATGGTGGACACACTAAGGGCCGGCTCGGGCAAGGAGGCTGAATGCGCGGAAGGAGCGGCGGGCTTCGTCTTCTCAGCTGCCATCGGTGGAGAGCTCTGGGGAAAGTTCGACAGATCTAGAGGCGCTATCAGCAGGGAGAAAAAAGGGGATCTGGAGTAAGACGAATGGAAGGCAATGAAGGCTCAGCGGCAAGCGCCAGTCTTTTTGTCAGCCCGGGATGGTTGCCGAGGCAGCATGGCGAAGCGGAGACACCCATGTCCCATCAAGCGCCATGCGTCGACTCGGCCGCAGGCGATTGGGGCCCGCCGCACTTCACCCCTACCCTTTGGCTCCGCCTCAAAGCCAAGTCCTAGCGCGCCTCGGGCTCGGGGGCTACTGTCGGCATTCTGGGAACCAGGGGACCCATACTTGCTTGCCTGCGGTCCATGGCGTGGCACCATCAATGGCCTGGTACAGGCCATCTTCAACATCAACAAAGCGAGACCCTCGAGGGGTGCCAAGCCCGGCGAGGGGGACGACTCCAAGACCTCCAGTGGGAGCGGCCTCCCTAGGCCAGCTCCTGAGGAGCAGAGAGTCCTATGTAGGTGCTCACCTCATGAGGCGAAGGTGACGTATGCCATGACGACCACGGCCAGGCGGGCGCCAGCGATCGTAGTACAACAGGTTTCCTCTTTGGTGCTAAGGAGGCAAGCACAGGCATGGAGTCCCGAAGAATCAGCCAAAGGTTTCCATTCCTGTGCTACAAGACCAAGACCGCAGGACGGCAGGACGGAGGTCATCGCCGAGATCACCATGATGTCATGACCAGAAGGTTTGCAGGCGAAGACCACCTTTCGTCAAGATAAGATGTACTATTTGTCTCCCTTCAAACTTGGCCATTGTGGGATCCCTTCCTGCCTTTATTTTGGAGGAAGAGGACCAGTGCCACTATAAATATAGCTTAGCCACCACAATAGGGGGGGTCCGGTTCCGATCCGATCTGAGCCCCCACTAGCTCACACCAACACAAGAACAAGCCTCCTGAGGTAGTTCTTCCTCTGTACTAGTTCATCCTCAGCCCACCGCGAGGCTAATCACCCCAAAGCAGGAGTACGGTATTACACCGCAAGATGGCCCGAACCTGCGTAAACTTTCGTGTCCCTTTCCTTTCCCGTTCATCGAGCTAGGGTAAGAGAGCATCGAGTTGGTAGGCTGGGGAGATTGAGTTCTTCGCACACACCCCAGAGTTCAAATCTTTCTTTGGTCTGTGGAGCCTCAAATCCGACACCCGCAGCATTACATCAAGAGAGAATGTTTTTTTCTTTTTATTTTTCTAGAATATGCACAAACATGTGTATCTCGCATTGATAGAAGAAAAGGGGAGACCCCATCCACAGTTTACAGGCGCGCCTGAGGACAATACAAAAAGGACTACTCCTCATGGAACCTCCTGGTTGGCGCTTTCAGTGCTGCGCAACTAACTGGCGCTTGCAGCAGCGTCCGGGTGGGCCGGCCCACGACCACGCACCGCAAAAAAAACCACGCAAAAATGGTTCTCCACATGGATTCGAACTCGCACCATTGCGATTCCAGAGAGCGGAGCTGACAAATCGACCGACTAACTTCCATTAACTATTTACAGCACGGAACATTTAAGAACATAAACTTAGATGTACATTTTGGTTACATAACGTTTACATTTTTCAATTATTTGAAAACATGTTCATAGATTTCAAATGAAGTTCATGAGCATGCAAAAAAGGTTCACATATTCAAAAAAACTTCACCAAATCGAAAAAGTTCATGTGTCCAAAAAAGTTCAAGATTCAAAAGAAGTTCATTTTTTTAAGTTCTATATATTTTGAAAAAATTCGCAAACTCAAGAAGAGTTCATCAAGTTTGAAAAAAGTTCATCAAATTGAAAACAAGTTCATAGAATTTTGAAAGAATTTCAACGAATTTGGAAAAAGTTCATCCAAATTGAAACAGTTCATCGAGTTTAAAAAAAGTTCATCAAATTAGAAAAACAGTTCACGATTTTGACAAACAGTTCATCGAGAAATGAAAATAGTTCGTTCACTTGAAGAGAAAGTTCATCTATTTGCAGAGAGTTCACGAATTAAAAAATCATCAAATAAGGACGAAAAATTAAAAGCGAAAAATTAAAATATGGGAAAAAGGAAAGAAAAAAAGAGTGGAAAAGATGTCATATAACAAAACTGCCTTAGTGGCCTAGTTGTTTGCAGAGTGTACCACCTTACTGGATGTTCTTGGATCGAATTTCTCCTGGCGCGCTTTTTTTGCCTTTTTAGAAAAAGCCGAAAGGAGACTTAGTTGGGCCGGCACAACGCGGAGGTCTGCAGGCGCCAGTTTGCAAAATGCACACAAACTAGCGCCTGCAGCGCTAAATAGGAAGCGCCCTCCTCCCCACCCACCCATGCGGCCAACTATCATGCAAAGTGCTACACCCATGACTCCTAAGGCTAGCCATACACCAGGCCTTTCCCTCCTCCACAATCCTATGCAACAATCTACCCTCCGACAAAGTTGCACCATAAAAGACAATAAAATTCCTATGCTTCCACGTCTCCCACGTCACTAACAGCAGGACAGAATGCAGATCCTTGGATCTTCGATCCTTCTGGTGAAGCGCTCTTGTCCAAGCGACCAGCCTATCCTCCGCCCCCGGTGTCCCACTCCGGTCGGCCCCAAGCTTTCCAAATCTTATGCCAAACCGTCCTAGTGAATACACATGATAGTAAGAAATGATCCACACAGTTTTCCGGCATTTGATCGCATAAAGGGCACGGTGCTTTCGATCTACGCTACTCTTCATCAACGGCGATTGTTGTTCTGCTGCGCTGGTTCTATGGGGTCTTAGCACGACGACTTCTCGATTATGTACTACAACAAGTTTTGTCCGACTCCGACGAGGAAGAGGCGATGACGGTGGCGCGCTTTCGGCTCGCTTCAGTGCTTGTAGTCATCGCTAGGTGGTCTACGAACCTAGATGTAATTTTTATTATTTCTGGTGTTCGTGGTATTGCCATGATTAAAGATGAATAAATTGAAAGTTTTCTCGCAAAAAAGGGCACAGTGCTTGGTGCGGCAGGGCCCTCCGGGCAAGGGGATCTGAAATCCAGCACCTGTTTTTAAAAACTCGCCAAACATGGATCTTGCACCGAAGCGGAGCACGATTATCCTAGCACACCTTGCCATAGGATACGTCTGCCTCCCAAGAAATCAGCACTTGTAGGCTGAACTGACCGAAAACTTGCCGGAGCTTTCCCACACCCATCTCACTGTATCCTCCCTATCCTGCTGAATCACCTCTATGGTCGCCACCAAGCCCCAAAGCGTGAGGTATTCGGCCAGCTCGTCAGCGTTGAGATCAGGCCCAACGTCCCTTGGCCACGCTCCACCCAAAGCATCATGCACCGTCCTGGATGCTCTTGTCATCAGGCGTACCCGGTCGTAAAGCTGTGGCGCGACTGCTTAAACTCCCGCCCCCTCTGTGCACAGTATTATGTTTAATTAGGAAATACGAGATACACTAGGATATGTTCCGACTTGTTTTATACTCCTATATAAGACTGAGCTATTCTGTTTCGCGTAACACAACATTATTTTGTTTCGCTACTTGAACTGATGGTTTCAGGCGACTGTATTGACGATTTTCATCACGTCGAACAGATCCTCCTTGATTTTTTTTCGTCGGAACGGAGTGTGTGATATATCGTTGGAAAGCTCTTGACATCTATATTACAATAATATAGATTTTTTTTGCAAAATCATCATGGTTTAAGAGCAGTTTTGAAAGAGCCATTTTTTTCATAACGGTTTTGAAGAAAATGTTTTTTTTAAACTACTCTTAAACCATGATGATTTTGCAAAAAAAATTATATTATTGTAATCTAGATGTCAAAAGCTTTCCAATGATATATTACACACCCTGTTCTACTGAAAAAAAATCAAGGAGGATAAGTTCGACGCCTCAATTTTCATCAGTACAGGCGCCTGAAACCGTCAGTTCAAGTAGCGAAATAGAATAATATTCTGTTACGCGAAACAGAATAGCCTGGATGCCCACGAGGCTCATGCAATAAACAACTATTTCATCAATCTCTCTCTATCCCTTTGTAACATTATGTCAGCCTAATCTTGATCCAAAACCCTAGCCGTTGCCGCTTCCGAACCCGTGCGTCGCCTCTGGAGCGTCAGCCTCCATGACCGCCGCCGGGGGCCGCGCCACCAATACCTAGGGTTCGTCCGTCAGTCGTGTTGATCGGTTGCCCTAGAGAGTCTTTTTCCCGATCCTTGATCCAGGTTTTCTCTCTCGCGCCGGTCGTCTTGATCGGTACTTTATTTTGGTTTTCCGATCTATGATCGGTTTGCGTCGCCCGCCGCCATCCATCGACCCTCGCGTGTCTCTACTTCGACTTTGGCATCGACTACACCGGCCACTACTTCGACACGACGACCTCGCGCAACACACGGTGGCCTGCAACGGTCGTCGTCCATGCGTGCGCCCGTCTGTTCTTCTTCGCCTGGCGTGGTCATTCTAGTCAGATCGGAATCCTCCACCGCCTGGCCACCATTCCTGCTCGGCTGGACGCATCATCAGGACTTTGCGCAGGCAACATTATTGTGATGGCGAGCTGTTCGTACCGCGGCTCTCCGCGTCCAGCGCGTACGCCACGCTACAAGTACTACAACGTGCTAGCTCTGGTTACCCATGCATGCATCTCGCATGGCCCCATGTTGGCCACTTTTGTGGTGTACGTGGTTGGACCTAGCTTGGTACGTGACCCTAAAGCTGCACAACGTATGCCGATCAGCTACTTCAACCTGCGAGTGATTGGACGGATCACCCATGAGCACGCGATCCACTTCATCGTTGCGGTGCGATCGGTCTGATCAGTCGTTTGTGCGCGCCTTCACAGGATTTCGTAAAGATCATCCTCAAGTTTAGCACGTCTCTCCACGGATCGAGCAATGGTCTGCCGTTGTGTCGCCCCGTCGGACCTCGGCGCCGCCGCCCCGTAGTTTTTCTCGTGGCTGCATTGACTCCCGCGTCGCCGCTGCGTCACCCCTTCGGGCCGCAGTGCCGCGATACGCGCTCCCAGCCGCCGCCCCGAGGCCATCCTCCACGGTTGCATCGACCCACGCTCCGCCGCCTATTCAGCTCTAGCGCCGCCGCCCGCTGTGACGCCCGGATAATTAAGCTACAGTAATTCCCTGTTAATGATGCCACGTCACCTCGCTTACTGTGGATAAACTCGCGTTAGTTCAAAACCTAGTTCAAATTTAAAATTCAAAATGAAGTCAAACAATGAACTTTTTGAAACATTAAAACTAATATGTTCGGTTTGTGCCAATTAGTCCATACTAAATGTTGGTGAAGAAACTACACTTTTATAAAACTCTTAAATACTTTAAAATGATTAAAATAGTAGCAAAAATAAATATCTTAATACCTTTTATAATTAATAAAATGTCAAACTAAGTTATTTGAGAAATAAACTTTTTGTGACTATGGACTAGGTTGAAATACTATCTTAGATGCTAAGTGTATGTTTTACTAAAACTAAAATAAAATGTAATTAAAATAAAACAGAAAAAAAGAATAAATAAAAAGTAAAAACAAAACAACAGGTAAAATAAAAAACAAAAGGTAAACCCCCTTGACC
>NC_041388.1:457757209-457758055 GCF_002162155.2 Triticum dicoccoides | reverse complement strand
CAGACACCTCCCACTCACCCCCCACTCACCCACATCTCCCCCTCCTCTCGATCCCATCTGGATTGGGGAGGGGTTCGATCCACCCCGACGCTGCTGGACCTCACGATTGCCCGAAGCCGACTCGCCGTACCGCTTCCTCGCCGGACCTCCTCCTTTTTGTCGTTGACCTCGTCCTCGTCTACCTCCCCGAGCCCCGCTGCCCTTGTCCCTACATCCTGTGGTGAGGCCCGGCCTCTTTCCCTCTGTCCTTCACACTCGCGCACCATTAGTGGCGGCCGCGATGCCACACCTTGTCCGGCCAACCTGTCGCCGGCACCTCCGCTTATCGTGTCGCTCCCCTGCGCTCGCCGCCTTTACCCCGCGTCGCTCACAGGCGCGTGCCCCGGCCTGCCAGCGCTGTCGCTCCTTCCGCTAGCCGCTGCGGCTAGCCCCGTCGGCCTCGCCAAAGCCTTGCACTACCCCGCCTCCGTCCGCCACTGCCGGCCGCCTCTGCCCTCACTAGAGCGCGCTCCCACCCTCCCTGTGCGGCCGTGCCCGCCCGCAACATGCCCCACGCGGCCCGCCACTCCTCTGGCCATGCGCCCGCGTGCACGCGCTGCCGGTCGCGCGCCCTGCTCCCTTGGCCTGCTCCCGCGAATGCCCGCGCCGCACCCTCGCTTGGCCTCGCCCCTGCGTCCCCCTGCCATAGCTGCCCCGCTCCCTCCCCTCGCGCTCGCCCATGCCGGCGGGGGCCCTGGTCGCCCTTCGCCCAGCACCGGCAACGCCTACCCTGCGTCCCTGCCGTGCCGCACCGACCGCGCCTCCCCGGCAGACCCTGCTCGCTCCGCTCCCAGCGCCCAGGACCAG
>NC_041388.1:457753732-457756639 GCF_002162155.2 Triticum dicoccoides | reverse complement strand
CCCCAGCGCCCAGCACCGCCCGCGCCGCGGCCGCCCTCCTCGCCGGCGCTCCCGTTCGAGCGACGCCGTGTCTGGCGCCCGCGCCCAACTGGGTGCTCCCCCACTGACCCGGTGCCCGCTAGCGCCCATGCCTGTTAGGGCCCCTGACCCCTAGAACGTTTTATAAAAAAGAATTAAAAAATAAAAATAATAAAAACAATTAATTAATTAACTAATTAAAGAATTAATTAACTTAATTAATTTCGATTAATGAAACTAATTAACTAATTAATCATGATTAGTTAGTCTAGTCAATGACGAACGGGACCCACACGTCAGTTTGACCTAGTTAACGCCCTGTTGACTGTTGACGTCATGCGGATGACATCAGCATGCACTATTTTGGATAATGTTGATCTAAAATAAATAAATAAATTCTAAAAATGTTTTAAATCTTTTAAAATTAATATAAAATAAACCGTAGCTCGGATGGAAAAACTTTGTAAATGAAAGTTGCTCAGAACGACGAGACGAATCGGGATACGCAGCCGTTCGTCCGCCACACATCCCTAGCATAGCGATCACGCAACTTTCCCCCATCGATTCATTTGTCCGAAAACGCGAAACACCGGGGATATTTTCCAGGATGTTTCCCCCCTTCACCGGTATCACCTCATACCACGTTAGGGCACACCTAGCACCTCTACTTGTCATGGCATGCATCGTTATGCATCTGTTTGCATTGTATTCGTTGTTTCTTCCCCATCTTCTCTCCGGTAGACTATGAGACTGACGCCGCTGCTGGTGCCCCGGTCGACTATGTTGTCGAGACCCCTACTTGCCAGAGCAACCAGGCAAGCCCCCCCCCCTTGATCACCAGATATCGCCTACTCTTCTCTCTACTGGTTGTATTAGAGTAGTGTAGCATGTTATTACTTTCCATAAATCCAATCCTGATGCATAGCCTGTCATTGTTGCTACAGTTATTGATACCTTACCTGCAATCCTAAATGCTTAGTATAGGATGCTAGTTTATCATCAGTGGCCCTACATTCTTGTCCGTCTGCCATGCTATACTATCGGCCGTGATCACTCGGGAGGTAATCATGGGTGTATACTTATATACATATTATATGATAACTGTGATGACTAAAGTCGGGTCGGCTCGTAGAGTACCCGCGAGTGATTGACGAATTGGGTCCGAAAGGACGTTTGTCTCGACGGACCTCTGAGTGGATGTTTGTGGCGGAGCGACATGGTAGGTTGAGACCACCTAGGAGAGAGGTGGGCCTGGCCCTGGTCGGTGTCCGCGGTTATTTCAAAATAACACGCTTAACGAGATCTGGGTATTTGATCTAAGTCTGGCCACTGGCCTATAAACACTAACCAACTACGCAGGAACAGTTATGGGCACTCGACGTCGTGGTATCGGATGAAGCCTTCTTGACGTTAGCGACTGAGCGGCGTGCGCTGGACTGGACTGGAACGTCTGCTCTTGTATAAGGGAGGCTAGGTATGCTCGTCGGCCGCGTACACAACATGCAGGTGTGCAATGGGCGATGGGCCCAAACCCCTGCGCCATAGGATTTAGACTGGCGTGCTGACCTCTCTGTTGTGTCTAGGTAGGGCTGCGACGTGTTGATCTTCCGAGGCCGGGCATGACCCAGGAAAGTGTGTCCGGACAAAGGGGATCGAGCGTGTTGGGAAATGTGGACCCAGGAAAGTGTGTCCCTTGGTAAAAGGACGACCCGGAGTTGTACCTTAACCTTATGACAACTAGAACCGGATAATTAATAAAACACACCCTTCCAAGTGCTAGATACAACCGGTGATCGCTCTCTCACAGAGCGACGAGGGGAGAATCACCGGATAGGATTATGCTATGCGATGTTACTTGGTGAACTTACCATCTACTCTCTTCTTCTGCTGCAAGATGGAGGTTACCAGAAGCGTAGTCTTCGATAGGACTAGCTATCCCCTTCTTATTCTGGCATTCTGCAGTTCAGTCCACATATGCTACCCCTTTTCCATTTGATACCAATGCATGCATATGTAGTGTAGCTCCTTGCTTGCGAGTACTTTGGATGAGTACTCATGGTTGGTTTGCTCCCCCTTTTCCCCCTTTCTATACCCGTTTGTTGCGACCAGGCGTTGGAGCCCAGGAGCCATACGCCACCGTCGACGAAGAATCCTACTACACTGGAGGTGCCTACTACTACGTGCAGGCCGTTAACGACGACCAGGAGTTGTTTAGGGGGATCCTAGGCAGGAGGCCTGCACCTCTTTCGATATGTATCACAGTTTATGCAAGCCATCTTATGGAAACTTGTTTAACTTATGTCTGTACTCAGATATTGTTGCTTTCGCTAACTCGTCTATGATCGAGCTCTTGTATTCGAGCCCTCGAGGCCCCTGGCTTGTAATATGATGCTTGTATGACTTATTTTTTTGTAGAGTTGTGTTGTGATATCTTCCCGTGAGTCCCTGATCTTGATCGTACATGTTTGCGTGTATGATTAGTGTACAATTGAATCGGCAGCGTCACACCATGGTCCCTGCTGCCGCCTGAGGTCTTCGGTCATCGCTCTGACCCGCCTGCTGCCGCCGTGTGGCCCCTTCGGGTCATAGCACCGCGGCCTACGGTCCATCGCTGTCCCTGCGCGTCGACTTCGTGTGGTATGTGCCGCACTGCCTCCGTTGGCGTGGGGACGTCATCGTCTGCGCCGGTCTTCGTCACGCTGCCAGGGTTCCTCGCCTACTTCGAGCATCGCCGCCGCACTCCTAACCAAGCCGCAGCCGCCGCTCTTCCTCGGCGCCGCTGCGGCTCGCTCACCCGAGTCGCGCCGCCAGTCCACCCCCTTCGTCTTCGTGCAGCACCAGCACGTCGCTAGCGTCACCATCATCTACTCCGACCACCTTTGGTGACAT
>NC_041388.1:457715753-457753444 GCF_002162155.2 Triticum dicoccoides | reverse complement strand
CCCCGTCGATTGGCACCGCAACCGTCATCGAGTCTCTTTCTCTGCTGGCCCCTCCAACTCCTTGACATGGCGTACAGCTTGTGCATGTCCCTCGCCTACACATGCCCGGTGCTGGCAACAGCGATGCGTGCCTACGTCCACGACATGTCCTCGGGCCTGGGAAGCCTGGTGCGGTGCTTTGTCACATGCCCGATCCAGACAACATCGACGCTTGCCTTCGTCTACGACGTGTTCCCGTCTTTGGCAAACCCGGTGCGACGCCTCGTCAACACCATCCTCCTTCCGGCGCACCACTACCTCGACACCATTGCGCCTATGACTAACACGGTGCCTCCTTGTGCCCGCGGCTCCACAGCGACTAACGGCAGATGCATCTTCCGTTACGACTGTGGAGGGGGGGTCCGTCGGCTTGCCTTCGGATTCTTCTCCAGTTTCACCATCTGCGTCGCTGCCGTTGTGTTCTGGCTTGTCTTGTACTTCAAGTTGAGCATGTACTTCTATATATATGCCCACGATGCTCAAGCAATAAATAACTACTCCACCAATCCCTCTATCCCTTCTAACACCCTCGAGCCATCTATCCTCCCAGAAATAGGCGTTAGTGCCACTTCCAATATCCACGAACACCACTGCTCTGTATATGGCCAAGGACTCCGGTGGTACAGCTAACAGAAACTCTGTCCAGGGCCGATCCCCGTCTACTCTCCTCAACCAAATCCATCTCGCCCTCAAGGCGACATTCATCCACTTGAGGTTTGGCAGTCCAAGGCCCCCCAGTCCAGTTAGGAGTGCACACAGTTTCCCAGGCCACAACACAACTGCCTCCGCTCGCACGGTACGGTCTTTAGCAACCCAGAAAAAACTTTTGCAGATGCGTACAATGGAGGCGATCATTTCTGCGGGGACCCCGAAGAGGGGTCGAACTCAGGTCGGCAGGGCAAAGCCCCCTGTCCAACTATCATCCACTAGCACCACATCATCCGCAAACAACATACACCATGGGATATCTCTCTGTATATCCATTGTGACCTCATCCATCACGAAGGCGAAAAGATAAGGGCTCAAAGCTGACCCTTGGTGCAGTCCTATTTTGATCGGGAAGTCATCAGTGTCGTCATCACTTGTTCAAACACTTGTCACAACATTATCGCACATGTTCTTAATGAGGGTAATGTGCTTTGCTGGGACTTTGTGTTTCTCCCAGGCCAACCACATGACATTCCGCGGTATCTTATCGTAGTCCTTCTCCAAGTCAATGAACACCATATGCAGGGCCCTTTCTCCATGTATCTCTCCACAAAGTTGTCGTACCAAGAAAATGACTTGCACGGTCGACCTCCCAGGCATGAAACCAAACTGACTTTTGGTCATGCTTGCCATACTTCTTAAGCGGTGCTCAATAACTCTCTCCCATAGCTTCATTGTATGACCTCAAAATAAATATAACCTCTTTAATTTAATGTAAGATGTTTTTACAATTCAATTTGAACTTATTAACTTTGTATATTTTGTGTCAACACATTTTTACAGAATTCCCACCATTATATTGTAAAAATAGATAGGAATGCGAACCATACAAGTTAATGATATAATGATAGATTATATGATTATACAATTTACTATACAGCAATGCGTCATCATAATCTAGTAAAACATCTTGAGTGCAACACGTATGTGAACCTTCAGAAATTTGTAAATCGTATCTCTTCAATGTGGAAATATGTATGAACTATGAGCTTAAGGAGATGGAGCGGCTGAAATGCAACTTCTGGAGTAGGTGAAAAATATATATGATAGTGTAGCTTCATTACCGGTTCACAGCCTCCTGACTAGCGAAAATTGAATTTGATTCTTAGGTTCACAAGATGACAAGAACACTCATTTCATTTCTTTACTTCTTTATACAATTAATACAATTACAACGTTACAACCGGTTACGTAAGATCCTCTATTTTTAGTTGAGTGACATCAGAGGATATAACACACTTCAATATCGTATAATTCTATGGATCTTCGGACTTCTTAGAGAAAGGTAATAAAAGAAACAGAACTTTTCACAAGATCAAGAAAGCCAGGTCTTACAAGGAAGCTTTTATGTTACCAAGGCTTCAAGTCTCCAACAGGCCCAGCTGTCCAGTTGAGATGCTTCTCACCTGGCTGTAAGTATATGGTCTCTGGGTGCGGGAGTTTGCGAGCAAGGCCATTTAGAATCTGATGGAATGCATCTCTAGGTTGCGCTGGCTGCGGGAACAGCATGGCCTTCTTCATTGATGGGTTGGCGAGCAATCTTTGCTTCCTTAGGATATCATCAATCGGAATCGACGTGAGAATTGAATCAAGCTTTGGCACATCCTCCTCATCAACAAAAACACCAATTTCGTCCCAAGGGATTGCATCGGCGAAAGGCAGCACGATGTCGTCAGCTATGATGACTGGAATGCAGCCAAAAACCACAGCCTCCACCAACCTAGGACTCCATGGCGCCCACCCCAACGGGCATAAGCAGAAGACGGAGCGCTGCATATCTTCATAGTAGGTGGCAGGGTGTTCGGTGGAGATATCAAACAGAGGATTATTCTTGAAGTTCTCCCACAATGAAGCTCGAGCACCTCTGCATAACAGACTCGATAAAGTTAGTGATAGAATCAAATATCAGTAGCAAGATATGTATCGTCTCTGGGAGTATTCTTACCTTGCGTAATACCCACCCTCAGGGTCGTTCCCATTGTCATAGAACAAACCTCTGAAGTAAATGAAGATTGAACGGGGTGTATCAGGAGGAATTAAGTGAGCCTGCATTTTCTGTGGTGGCGCAAATGGTGGTATAGTAATAGATCCCTCTTTCAAGCAAACATGATTCTTCTGTCCAAATGTTTGAACCAATGTAGCACGGTGTAGCAACGGAAGAATTCCACGCGCAATAGCATTCTCTTCCTACAAAGACAAATGGCCACTACACATATAAGTTCAGAACAAATGGCTGCTGAAGCCTGGTATACCGGCTCAAAGTTTTACTGTTAGTGAAACTAAATCGTGACCAGCTGTAGTAGTACCAAGAAAAAGGAAGGTACGAAGCAGGTAAGGCGATATACCCTTACCTGATAGTGAAAGCATGCCGCAAAATCATGTGGAGCGACAAAGAAATGATCTCCTCCATCAGTTCTATTCCAGAAAGGCCACCTCTTTGAAATGAACTGGATCGCGCTTCTCATCATCCTTGGAGACTTGAACGGTAACGGAAGTCCAGCACGAGTTAGATCACAAGTAGTGTAAACAGGAGCATAGAACCAATCGGCCTCTTCAGGGTTAACCGTCCTCACTGCACTAGAGAGCAAGAAACGGTGCATGAATATCTCAGCGGCAAACATGTGGTTGAGGCATCGGGGATCCTTGGTGACAAGCCTCTTGTTGTACTTGCTTGGCAAGTCGTAGACGAAAACCTTCAACTTGCCAACAGGATTGTCTTCTAGAACATCACCAGCACTTCCTGCAGGTCAATGATGTTGGTTGAGTAGAAGAACACAACAATCTCCACATGAAACGGACAAACAGAGGAGACCAATCATGTACTCCCTCTGTTCCGAATTACTTGTCGCAGGTATGGATGTATCTAGATGTATTTTAGTTCTAGATACATCCATTTCTGCGACGAGTAATTTGGAACGGAGGGAGTAACTATAATGAACCGAACAGGCTAATAAGTAACTAATGATGTGGGAAAAATCATGTGTACATACGACAACTAATGGTGTACCGACGAAATGCGAGTACATGAGGGAAGTCCATTTTCAATAAAGCATTTAGACATGATGCATCGCTCAGAAAAGTATATCATATCATCATCGGGTATTATTGGCCAACTACCTATCCTATAACTGCTCCATTAATTGGACCTTGGACGCATACATGGGACATATGCATCAAGCATAATTTTTATATAATCATACCACGATGCCACCACTCATGGTAGCTGAGCGGGACGCTGTCAGTGGCATTACTCAAGAATTTCCGTTTGCAGGTCGTGCAGGCAGACACGCATGCCACTTGACAAGAAGGAAATTCAGAGTCCCAAACTAATTACACTATCAAATACAGTACTAGCAATCCCCTATTAGTATATTACACGATTGAAAGTTGAAACGCGACAAGGGAAAAATCCCAACTGGGGAACTGAATGACTCCACAATTTAACAAATTATTTGCACGCTCGCGATTCACGACCTAACAATCAGAACTCATCACCAGGGCAAGGCAGAGCAAGGGGAGGTCACCTGAGATGCGCTCGGTGTTCCGCTGAGCCTCCCTCCCACTCCCATCCAGCTCGTTGACGGCGGCCGCCGGCGGTAGCAAGAGAGGGGAGAAGCAGGTGGCCACAAGGAGTGCCGCCACAGGAAGAAGCCGCCCATGCCTCGCGCCCACCATGGGCGCCAACTTGCTCGGCTAGGTAGAAAGCAGAGGCTTCCCCGAGAGGCGGGACAGGGAAGAAGATGCGGGAGCGGCCCTTTAATCAGGGGGGAGGGGAGGGGGATGGAGAAGATTGCTGGAGTAGGAATGAGAGGGAAGAGGAAGAAGAGAGCGAAACCAGGGGTTTGTTTTGTTGCTTGCGATGACAGAATTCTGTAGCGGGGGGAATGGACTGGGTCAAGGAACACGTTTGACCACAACAACCGCAACTACGGGTTAGGCCGTTTTTTTTTTTTTTGAGAAATACGAGTTGTGCCAAATGGTCGCTTGAGACTAAACGCGCGCAAACAGCCAAACACCCGTTTTTATCCGTCGTCAACGCATTTCCAACTCAAATTTGAGCCGCATTTGCGTCGAGATGGACAGCGCCTGTATGGGCTGGACACACGTCCTTGTTCTCCACTGCTTCTTCTGTCGGGGACACAATGCTCCCATTTTCTCTCTCATTCCCCAAAACCCTCCCGCGCTCCCCCTCCCCTCCCTCCGTGGCCGGAGCCCCGAAGAAATCTGCCGACCCAACAGCCACCACCACCCGCCCCACGGCGAAGAAGAAGAAACCGCGGTCGGAGCTCACGCCGGCGGAGATCGCACGACTCGACATAGAATCGGCCAAGAGGAGGGCCCGATGGACCATTCAGGCGAAGAAGATAGCCGCTATCGACCTTGCCCTGGAGGTCGCGGCCGCGTAGCACAGGGCGCCGTCGAGAACAACGAGGCCATTGTCGCCAAGGTCATGCAGGCGGCGACGACGCACGACCTCCTCATGCTAGGGTTGTGCTGACCCGCACCAACCATTTTCTCCGCCGCAGCCATGGCCGCAGCGAGCAAAGGCTCGTCGGTCGTTCACCCTCCGCAGTACCAATCGTCGGGCTCCTTCAAAAGGAACAACCCGGAATTGCATGTTTAGGGTGGTTCTTTTTCAGGCTGGCAAGGATGCCGACCGCTGGCTTTATTACCGGCGAAAAAACTTAGGGGTAGTTCCTTTTAAAGGTTGGCATGTGTGCCGGTCACTAGTGCTCTGGCCGACATGAATTGTGGCCACTGGCATGAACTACGGTCGTGATGCCAAAATTTCATGTATCCCTTCGCAAGAAATTCCAGGTGGCCGGACAAAATGCATCCGACCGTTGGGCGCACGGCCAACGTAAACGTAGAAAAGGCCGAATACCGCCACTTTGCCCGACCCAAACGGATAAAACAGACGTCCGTTTGGAGTCGTGCACTGGAGTTGGCCTTACATTTGATGTGCACGAACATTTTTTGTACTGTATAAGGGTACTTTCAGTGTAGTGGACAGGAAGTATCATTGGAATAGGAAGCTCGTAGAAAATAAGATGTCATGTATATCTAATTTACATTCTGTGAATAAAAATAGAAAAGAAGTATATGATTTTTTCATTGAGTCTAGATTGATGTTTATTTTCCTCTAAAATATGGACGATATGAATAGTTCCTAAGTAGGACTAAAATTATATTCGTACAAACCAAATAACTCTAGGAATTTTTCGTATAGGAATTCTATCCTATAGAATTCCTCCAAATCAAAGGAGGCCTAAAATATTATAGCTCTACCTTTTTCTCTTCTTGACTCATGTTTCCACTTTTGTTCCACTCATCATGTGACACAAATGGAACGGGCATGAGAGCATCTACAATCAGACCCTTCACTTCCCCCAACCGCTCAAACCGAAAAATGGCACCCAGCTGGACCTCCAAAGCCAATCCATACACATGGGTTGTTTGACACCACATATATATATGGGCGGTCCACCCGGACGTGACAGTCACCCTCAGACATGCTCTAAACCCCTACAAATTGACCAAGTCCACTAAATCGGCCACCCTCCCTTCCTCCCGCCTCTGTCCCCCCCTTTCCCGCATCTGTGTCGTCGCCTTTTACCACCCTTGCCCCACTTCTGCCCTGTCGTCCTAACTGTCGACGCACAATACGTCGCCCCCACCACCATGGATGATGGCCCAGCAGAGTCCATTGAGGTGCCTACTGTGCAAGGCTTAGACCGTAGCCCGAAGGGAGGGGCATGCCTGCGAAGTAGCAGAGAAGGATGTTGCGTTGAAGGAGGCCGTCGACATGGACTTCCTCGGGTCTGCACCATGCACCCTTCCCATGGGACCCGCCTGTCCCCATCATGCACCCTGCCCGTGAGACCCGCCCTCAGCCACAACCTCAGCCGACTCTGTTTCGGTCTCGCAATGGTTGTGCACGTCGGATGGCTTGACGCATATGGAAGAGGATGGCACGGAGGACAAGATGTACAAGTCGCCACAACTCCAACTATTGCGGACAACGTCGTGAGTCACCGGCGCTGGGCATGCCCACGTCCCATTCGATTAAATTCTGGACCTAGATACAGAGGTATTTTCTTGCCTCATATGCATTTTCGGATCAAATGTTGGGATGATTGCCTCATTGAGATGCATCTTTTAGGACACATTCATGGTGAACTTGATATATGATGGTTAATAAGCTTCACATTATGACTTGGGTGATACCAACTCCCCTTCGTTTCATGTTGGGTAAAATCGGGCACTGAAAAGAAGAAGACAACGAAGGCAAGATGACTAACATTCAGAACCCATGAAGATGTGTTGTTGTGTCAAGCTTGGTTGGCCACAAGCATGGATCCTATTTGTGGAACTAAGCAAAAGGGCACAAAGCATTCGCGAAAAAAATCACAAACATGACCATGATCACAAAACATTATGCAGAGCCAATTGCTATCCATTCCACTCGCAATGAGGGCTCTCTCCAACATAGATGGCCCACCACCCAATAGTCAATGAACAAGTTTTGTGATTTCTATGCACAAGCGGTTGGCTAGAACCAAAGTAGCGTAGGAATTGAAAGTCACGTAAGTTTGACTTTCTTCAGATTGTCATAATTTGTATTGCTTTCTTCATTTCTTGCATTATCTTAAGTGATTCTTGTTTGTCAAATGGGGTTGGCCGCCCCTTTTACCAACACATTGAGGAAAAAACATTCACTATGTGTCTTGTTGGTTGAAATTGAATGGAAACCTAAGTGGCAAACTCTCTGTAATGAGCTCAAGAACTCCGCCAATAAGATGAAGAAAAACGATGACTCAAACTCTCATCAATCTATTGGATTGGATGACAATGATGTGCCAAGTGGAGGGGCGACCGGAGATGGGACTGTGACAAAGAGGGAATGTGGGGTGATGGGAAAGAAGTAGGAGAAGGAGAGGGCCGCGCATGGCAACGGGATAAGCAAACTGTCTGCCACATGGACACACATTTTTTCCACCAAGGGAAGAAGAAGGAGGAGAGGTACAAGCTCTTCTTGGATGTGCAAACGCATAGGATGTTGTTTGACCGAGAGAGGGTGCGCGAGAGGTTGAACATTGAGAGGGAGATGATAGACATGGAGAAGAAAGAGAAATGGGCAAAATGGGAGATTGAAAAGGCCAAGGCATTGGAACCAAATGAGATCAAGAGAAGTTGAGGCTCGCAAGGGACTCGGAGGAGTCGGGGATCATATTGCATGACACTAGCCTCTTGGATGAGAAATCAAGAAGTGATTTGACAACAAGAAGGAAATCAACAAACGCAACAAGAGAGTCGACTGATTCATTTATGTATCACCTATGTATGAATTGTTGAATTTTATTTCGGCTTGTGTTGAATTGTTGTGTCATGTTTTACTTTGATTGTTGAACATATAACTTGTGTAATGCATCACAATTAATTATTCACATATTGTTTTAGAATAGTTCACATACTTATATGGTTATCATCATTAAGGTGGTTTGTCTACAATGCTCCCAACCCCGTCATCGCACCACCAATATAGTAATATGGTCAAACTTTATTAAAGAAACAATAGGAAATTCTCTAGCCCAACTTTTAGAGAGCTCCCACAGGTGACGGGAATAACATATTTGGACACATATAATAAATGTTGGTGTATTGAGCATGTTTTTGTTTTGAAAAATTTGAAAGTCACAAACTTTCATTTTTTTGTTGAAAAAATCCACATGTTTATGTGGATATATACTACATGTATTTAAAGTTTAATTTTGATATATGTTAACATGTGAACTACAACAAAAAATTCATAACTTTGATAATGGTGAACAGTACATGCATTGTTCATTATTAAAAATTCACAAAATTTTCATTTTTGTGTAGCTCACATGTTAACGTATTTCATCGTCAAACATTATACACTTGTGGAATGCATCCATATGAACATATGTAGAAAAACCTATGATTTTTTTCAAACTTCGAACTATGGTTTTTGATATTTTTAAAATGCAAGCTCCCAAATGCCTCACTTGCAAAACCTATCAAGATAAACAGGAATGAAATTGCTAAATTAGCAATAATAAGCAACCTTCCAAAAAGTGCTACAATTTTGGGAAAATGTAACCCACTCATATGCACATAAGTGAAATTCCACCAAAAGAAAGTTTGAACAAGTTCCCCCCAAAACGGAAAAATCAATAAAATAATGGTAACAATAATTCATTTCAGCACATGGTTAGCATGCACATGCACAATGCAATACAGTAAAAACTCTTACAACACAAATCATTATAACATTCCTACATCAGAACAACAAATAGGTAAGTGGCTTTATTTCACTCTTTACGAATATTTGCCCCAGCGCCTACTAGTTCCCAGCTAGCAACTACACATCAGTTATCATTTTGTCCTTTTTCCTCCGCCTTCTTACCAAGCTCCAGTATCATATTGGGAGAGCACCTCGCATCATCTGGGGTCGGATGAGGGTTGCCATTGATTCTAATCTCAAAATCAGGGCATTTCAAACGTACTTCGCCGACGTGCATTCCTAAAAAGATAGGAGATTGACTGGTGAATCAGTGCTCGAAAAAACAATTTGTGATTATGAATGAGAGAAGATGGAACTAAATCAAACAATAGTTCCGGGTTATTACTAGGTGGAGATCTATTTAGTTCTTGACAAGTGGAATGCAATGAAGTGAGCAGAGGTGATCTCTTATAGATCGTACAATGGCGTGACACATGTCTTTGGTAACCATGGACCGAACCATGACGTTGAACAAACCTAACACATGAACAAGGCATAGACAAGTGGTTTATAGATCTGACCACTTAAAAATTCTTTTGCCCAAGCATGCTAAGCATAGTACACCATGTATGCTAACAGTTCCATGCATGATACTAAGGGGACACTATAGGGATTGGATCCAATAAATGCTAATCAGGAAGTACGTGGCATGAGACCCATTTGTATGGAATTCTTTATTATCGTGCCTATATGGTCCATGAACCCAATTCTTGTCCATTTGGAAAATGAAAGGGATAAGAGTAAATGTATTTACACATACCATCTGCTAGTGAAGGTACTACTGTGTATCTAGGGGCCATCCAATCACAATCACAGCAGATCTCATCTGGCTCCTCCATTGACAAGTAGTGTCAAAGATACATATTGAATTAAAAAATTTAATGCATCCGTTCATCACAAGGTTTCTTACCATGCATTTATCGCCTTGGGCAAGTGCCTCCTTCAAGTTCAATCCCATCCGGTTAGTGCTCTCGGTTTTGCCATCATCGCCTGAGAAAGTTAGATAGGCAACTTTCATTATATTTGAGCTAGGTTCCTTATATTTCTCCATTATTGACAACACTTTTGTTGTCATCTTCTCTTCTGCATAAAGTTTAAACATGATGAGTAATGGAAATGTCGAACTCATATAGAAATAACTTGCCAAAATTTGCCACACTTCTAGTGAATTACAAAAAAAATTCATAACTTTGATAATGGTGAACAGTACATGCATTGCTCATTATTAAACATTCACAAAATTTTCATTTTTGTGTAGCTTACATGTTAACATATTTCATCGTGAAACATTATACACTTGTGGAATGCATCCATATGAACATATGTATAAAAACCTATGATTTTTTCAAACTTCCAACCATGGTTTTTGATATTTTTAAAATTCAAGCTGCAAAATGCCTCACTCGCAAAACCTATCAAGATAAACAGGAATGGAATCACTAAATTAGCAATAATAAGCAACCTTCCAAAAAGTTCTACGATTTTGGGAAAATTTAACCCACTCTATATGCACATAAGTGAAATTCCACCCAAAAGCAAGTTTGAACAAGTTCCCTCCCAAAAAGGAAAACTCAATAAAATAATGGTAAAAACAATTTGTTTGAGCACATGGTCAGCACGCACGTGAACAATGCAATATAGTACAAAATCATTCAACACAAATCATTATAACATTCATACATCAGAGCAACAAATAGCTAAGTGGCTTTATTTCACTCTTCACAAATATTGGCCCCAGCGCCTACTAGTTCCTAGCTAGCAACTTTGCATCAGTTATCATTTTGTCATTTTTCCTCCGCCTTCTTGCCAAGCTCCGGTATCATATTGGCAGCGGCAGAGCACCTCGCATCATGTGGGGTCAAACGAGGATCGCTAGTGATGCTCATCTCAAAATCAGGGAATTTCAAACATACTTCGCTGACATGCATTCCTGAAAAGATAGGAGATTGACTGGTGAATAAGTGCTTGAAAAACAATCTGTGACTATGAATGAGAGAAGATTGCACTAAATCAAACAACAGTTCCTGGTTATTGCTAGGTGGATATCTATTCAGTTCTTGACAAGTGGAATCCAATGAAGTGAGTAGAGGTGATCTCCTATAAATCGTACAATCGCGCGACACATGTCATTGGTAACCATTGACCGAACCGTGACGTTGAATAAACCTAACACATGAACAAGGCATAAACAAGTGGTTTATAGATCTGACCACTTAAAAATTCTTTTGCCCAAGCATGCTAAGCATAGTACACCATGTATGCTAACAGTTCCATGCATGATACTAAGGGCACACTATCAGGATTGGATTCAATACACGCTAATCAGGAAGTACGTGGCACGAGACCCATTTGTATGGAATCTTTATTATTGTGCCTATATGGTCCATGACCCCAATTCTTGTCGATTTGGAAAATGAAAGAGATAAGAGTAAATGTATTTACACATACCATATGCTAGTGAAGGTACTACTTTGTATCTAGGGGCCATCCAATCACAATCATAGCAGATCTCATCTGGCTCCTCCATTGAGAAGTAGTGTCAAAGATACAGATTGCATTTAAAAATTTAATGCATGCATTTAGCACAAGGTTTCTTACCATGCATTTATCGTTTTGGGCAAGTTCCTCCTTCAAGTTCAATCCCTTCCGGTTAATGCTCTTGGTTTTGCCATCATCGCATGAGAAAGTTAGATAGGCAACTTTCATTATATTTGAGCTAGGTTCCTTATATTTCTCCATTATTGACAACACTTCTGTTGTCATCTTCTCTTCTGCATAAGGTTTAAACATCATGAGTAATGGAAATGTCGAACTCATATAGAAATAACTTGCCAAAATTTGCCACACTTCTAGTGAATTACAAAAAAAAAACAAATTCATAACTTTGATAATGGTGAACAGTACATGCATTGTTCATTATTAAAAATTCACAAAAAATTCATTTTTTCTAGCTCACATGTTAACATATTTCATCGTGAAACATTATACACTTGTGGAATGCATCCGTATGAACATGTGTATAAAAACCTATGTATTTTCAAACTTTGAATGATGGTTTTTGATATTTTTAAAATTCAAGCTCCAAAATGCCTCACTCGCAAAACATATCAAGATAAACAGGAATGCAATTGCTAAATTAGCAATAATAAGCAACCTTCCAAAAAGTGCTACAATTTTGGGAAAATGTAACCCACTCATATGCACATAAGTGAAATTCCACCCAGAAGCAAGTTTGAAGAAGTTCCCCCCAAAAAAGGAAAACTGAATAAAATAATGGTAAAAACAAATTTTTTGAGCACATGGTTAGCACGCACGTGCACAATGCAGTATAGTACAAACTCATTCAACACAAATCATTATAACATTCATACATCAGAACAGCAAATAGCTAAGTGGCTTTATTTCACTCTTAACAAATATTGGCCCCAGCGCCTACTAGTTCCCAGCTAGCAACTTTGCATGAGTTATCATTTTGTCCTTTTTCCTCCACCTTCTTGCCAAGCTCCAGTTTCATATTGGCAGCGGCAGAGCACCTCGCATCATGTGGGGTCGTACAAGGATCGCTAGTGATGCTCATCTCAAAATCAGGGAATTTCAAACGTACTTCACTGACGTGCATTCCTGAAAAGATAGGAGATTGACTAGCGAATAAGTGCTCGAATAATAATCTATGACTATGAATGAGAAGATTGCACTAAATCAAACAATAGTTCCTGGTTATTGCTAGGTGGAGACCTATTCAGTTCTTGACAAGTGGAATGTAATGAAGTGAGTAGAGGTGATCTCTTATAGAACGTACAATGGCGCGACACATGTCTTTGGTAACCATGGATCGAACCGTGACGTTGAATAAACCTAACACCAGAACAGTGCATATACAAGTGGTTTGTAGATCTGACCACTTGAAAATTCTTTTGCCCAAGCATTCTAAGCATAGTACACCATGTATGCTAACAGTTCAATTCATGATACTAAGGGGACACTGTAGGGACTGGATTCAACAAATGCTAATCTGGAATACGTGGCATAAGACCCATTTGTATGGAATTCTTTATTATTGTGCATATATGTTCCATGAACCCAATGCTTGTCCATTTGGAAAATTAAAGAGATAAGAATAAATGTTTTTACACATACCATCTGCTAGTGAAGGTACTACTATGTATCTAGGGGCCATCCAATCACAATCGCAGCAGACCTCATCAAGCTCCTGCATTAACAAGTGTCAAAGATACAGATTGCATTTAAAAATTTAATGCATCTATTAAGCACAAGGTTTCTTACCATGCATTTATCGCGTTGGGAAAGTGCCTCATTCGAGTTCAATCCCATTCCACTAGTGCTCTTGGTTTTTCCATCATCGCCTGAGAAAGTTAGATTGGCAACTGTCGGGGTCAAACCGGCCGATCTCGGGCAGGGGGGTCCCGAACTGTGCGTCTGAGGATCGAAGGTAACAAGGGGCATAGGGAACACGACGTTTTACCCAGGTTTGCACCCTCTTAATGGAGGTAAAACCCTACGTCCTGCTTGATTGTATTTGATGAGTATAGGGGTTACCAGAGTTGATCTACCTCGAGATCGTAACGGCTAAACCCTGGATGTCTAACTTGTATGAATTATGATAGCCTCTATGGGCTAAACTCTCCGGTACACACTGGAGGGGCCTATGGTTGTACAGATTCGATTTGTGGAGGAAGGAAATTACATATCCGGACACCAATCTTGCCATCCACGCACAGGAGAGTCCTACCCGGACATGGGGGAAAGCCTTCTACTTTGTATCTTTTACGGCCCATCAGTCCGGCCCATGCCAAATAGCCCGGACACCCGAGGACCCCCTAATCCAGGACTTCCTCAGTAGCCCCCGAGCTGACCTTCAAAACGACGATGCAGTATCCAGCTTATGTCTTCGACTTTCGCAACGTTGGTTCTTTACAGTATACTGGGCGGATAATAGTTCGGCCCTGGCATCTTCGTTTCGCCTTTATGACTCCTTCCCTGTCGCCTCGATTTCCCCGCGTTGGGAGAATGCAAGCGGTCCACAATTTTTCATTAAAAAGAAAACACCCGGCCTCACACGGAAAACGCCTATATAAAGAGGTCAAATCCTCCAAGTGCCATCCACATCGTGTAGAAAAACGCCAAGATTGGCCACGAAAAAAGCTTCCAAACATGGCCAGTGCCCCAGGCTCCTCTTCCCGCCCCACAACCCTCAAGAGGGTGATTGGTAGAGCTGCTTAGTGCCCCATCTACAGTTGACTGACTCCAGACGTAGGGATATCTTCCCCTCGCAGATCTAGTCGCTGTTCGAGCGGGATTGGCCTCGATTGGCAACGACGTGCTGGCTGAAAATTTCCCCAACTCCAATAAGGAGGAGATGGTGTGCTTCATACCATTCCTTTTGCGGGGCTTAGGATTTCCGATCCATCCCTTTCTCAGGGGTCTATCAGAATTTTACGTCATCCAGCTACACAATCTTACCCCAGGTTCGATTCTGCACATCTCAGGTTTCGTTGCCCTCTACGAACTATTCTTGGGCTGCGAGGCCCATTTCGAACTATGGAGAAAGTTCTTTTGCCTCATCCCCCCGCCATCAAGGACATTCTATATTTGAAGTGGGCGGTGCCAAAGTATGGCGTATAGCCGGATCCAGATACCCCGTCAGAACTCCCAAAGAGATATATCCATAGTGGTATTCAGAGTGGTTTTATATAGATGATGTCCCACTGCCAGTATCCAGTTCGGCACGGCCTCCCTGAATTTTCCAACGCTCCTCTAAGGAAACACCTCAACTGGCGTCCCCGAAGTCCCAAGGAGGAAGATTGTGTAGAAATAAAAAGGTTGGTCAGCAAGGTCAGATTATTAGCCCATACCGGGCTTTCAATAATCAAAGTTATGGCCATTGCAATAAAAAGATGTGTCCAGCCTCTCCAGTCCAGAGTAACTCCGTTATGGTGATACAACGGAGAAGACAACACGTCCCATTACAAACGCAAGGGTCCGGACACCCCAGGCGAATTGGCCGTGATCTTGGACGATCTGTACAAGGGCAAAAAGGAAGACTTCCTCCGCTTAAACTACTAGGAAGGTTACTCCATGTACAACCCCATTGAATGGGTAAGATTTTGATTACCCGTGTTGGTTTATTGCTATCACAACATGCTAATCAAGTTATTTTTTGTTGTTATAAAACAGTCATGGAGGAAAATGATCGAGGGTGTTCATTGTCCTGCCCCATAGCCAGAGGATCACAACCGCGATGAAGATCCTGGCTTCTGCGAGTATCCAAAGATATACATAGAGTTCGATGATGGGGTATTTTATCAGGCGAGCCTTGATGGCTCAGAAGTGGCTATTACAACCGTCTGCCACTGCCTGTATTCCTTCTCCATCGTTAGTATTAAAAGGGCTTTCTCAAAAAGAAATTCCTACTTGCACCCTTATCCATTATACTAAACCATACTTTATAGGATCAGCGCTCGGCAGGCCAAGCAACACCTGCGCAGGGTAATCGTTCAAAATGAAAGGAGACCAGGAGCGCTACAGAAACCTCACAGTCAAAGAGGTATGTCCGCTTAATGCATGCCTGGGCTCGAGTTCAGATTGTTAAAGTCCCCTTCTATCCTTGATTTAGGAGGAGCACACGTTAGACTATGGGAAAACTCCCTGCTAGCCGAATGTCAGCCAATCCGGTGTTGGACTCGTCAACTTGGATGAGGGCTGATGCAATGCCAGTTCTGCCCCCTCATGAGGATTCAAATGACGTATCTGTCATGAATTCCGAGGTGGAGAGCGTAATGAATCACCATCGACTGAAAGAGGCCATGTCCGCTCTAGCCTTCTCCGAGCAGGAATTTACCGCACTTAGTTCGGTGGATGCGTATATCCTGCAGAACACTTGACAGAGTGACCTGTGGCCTTGGTCCTTTGTGAAACCTGCAGAACACCGGCGACGCTTGTGAAGATGGAGTTGGTTGGGCCACAAAGTCATTGTCTTCAAGCAACCGAGTGGTGACTTGAGGTGGGGGAGTACTTGGTGATTCTTCTTTACGGGGGGAGTCTTGTGGGTGATCAGCCCATGAGTCATCCTGAGCAATTGGCGTCAATGGACGACCAATGTTGATTAGTTCCTGTTCGTGAGAACAGGCGATGATACCACATTGTGTTCGATCTGAGGAAGGACTTCATCATCTTCAACATTGTCTTGATGACCAATGTCTTCAGCTGCTGTGGGGTCAACAGCTGGAATGTCTTCAGCTTCAGGAGCCTCTGTGGAAGTAGGCTCATGAACTATCAACTGGCGCTCACTATGTTCAGACGCAGGACGAGCCACTGAGATCGGCTCGACAACAAGGGGTTCTATGGGAGCAGCCCGATCTTTCTTCTTTGTCTTTCTCTTTTTCGTCGGTGGAGCGTTGTCAGTGGTGTGCTTGGTCTTGCCACTACAAAAAAAATAGACTTCCGTGATGACACGTGTCTGTCACAGTAGGTCACTTTTTTGTCATGCATGTACATCCATGACAAATTTATGACAGAATCAAGATAGTCATACCTGTGCTGTCGTAGAAGTGTTCCATGACATTACCAAAATTATCATCACGGAAGTGTCCACTTCCATGACGATAAATCGCGCGTCATAGAAGTGCTTTCGTCAAGGGTGACCGACACGTGGCATCCACCGTAACGGAACGCCGTTAAGCTATCGGGTCGGGTTTTGGATCTGATAACCCATTAACAGCCCCGACCAATGGGAAATTTCCACGTGTAAAATTCTTATTGGCCGAACGAAACACGTGTCAGCTCGTCAGTGGGTCAGATAGGCGCCTATGATACGTCGACACGTGGCACGGCCCAACAGAGGCCCATTCCTGTGTAAAGGCTGGTCCGTTTGACTTGGTCAAAAGCTGGCGGGCTGGCCCATGGAAAGCCTGTTAACGGCCTGTTCGAATATAGCCCATTTAGAGCCTGCTAACCCAAGGCTCGTTACGCCCTATCTGAATTAGGCCTAGTAGCGTCATCTGGGCCATCCAATATGTTTCTAGCCCATTTTCACTTCTGGCCCATGTATGGCCCATGACGTCTTTCGGCCCATATGAGGCCCTGTGTAACACTTGGCCTACTAACAACCCGTGGTGAAACTGGCCCGTAATGAACAATGTATCACTTTACACCCATTAACGACCTGTGGTGAAACTGGCCCGTGATGAAAAGCGTATCACTTTATACCCATTAATGGCCCGTTATTCCGTTGGGCCGTTTCCACCCCATGTTATCTTTCGGCCTTCTCAGAGCCCATTTATTCTTGGGCTCATTTCCAGCATTCGTTTACTTACGGCCCGTTACTGTCATTTTCTGCTTGTGGGCCAAATTCAGCCCGTGGTTACAGTCGGCCCGTTTGTGGTCCGTTAATACGTTGGGCCATTTTCATAGCATCATCAAATACGGCCTATTAACGATGGCCCGTTATGGTCGGCCCACGAACGGACGATTCCAACTCTAGCCCGTTTACGACCATAATGCTGCCTGTTATTGGCCCATGTTTGGCCATCGATCATACTGCCCGTATAAGGCACATTGATGATACGACCCGTAGAAGGCCCATTGTTTCTACGGCCCGTAGAAGGCCCATTGTTTCTACGGCCCGTAGAAGGCCCACTATTTCTACGGCACGTAGGAGGCCCAGTGTCACTACAGTAAATATTAGCCCGTGGTTATTGTGGCCTAGTTTTAAAAAATAGGTTAATGCAGCCACTAGCAAACCGCGGAAAAAGAACTGCAATGACTAGAAGCAAACAAATAAACAAGACAACAAGGAAATAAATAAGCAAGCAACTTACACTAGGCTATCACGGCTATCACACATATTACATTCACTGGGCATCAAAGTTCACCACAAGTGCAAATAAACGCGCCGACAAAAGAATATACAAAACCGAGAGCACTTCAGAAGGCACTAGGCCTGGCCAGGTCGGGGCCCCCAAACAGCTGAAGAAGCTGAGTAGACCTCAGTTGTGTCAATGATAGATGCATCAACACTAGATTTAAGGCATGATGGTGCGCACGGCAGTCCTCTGACATCTTCATTGCATCTTTGACTTCAAGTCAGAGCTGAGCTGAAGCAAGCCTTTCCGCTTTAAGTTTAGACTGAAGAAGTCGAACTGATTGAGGCAGCGACTGCACAGAGGTTGTCTCACACCTGCTGGTGAGTATCTTCAACACACTGTCTTCATCAAGACAGGACCTTGGGGTCATCTCGCTATCCTCAAAATGGTTTGGCTTACTATCTTCCCTAAAGTTCTGCCTGGCGTAAGAGATACGAGTCTGAAAGAGAAACAAGGACACACGTAACAGGTTTCACAATTATATAAGCAAATAAATGGATCTGTTCTGCATAAGGAACATGTTTTTACAACTACAATTTGAAACTAGTATTTGTTGCAAACATCCAATCAGATGTAAACAGCAAAGCAAACAGCAGGGGAGGAAATGATGCATGTCCTAATCTATACTAGAACAAAGTTTGAAGGCTTGAGAAGGATGAACATACATTACATGTTAACACGGGCTGGACAAAGCCCTTCTCCATGTTGATGGAAGGATAATTCAATAAATTCCCCAAAGAAAGTTCTGTATAAGCGTTGTCATTATTCTACATTTTGCAAAGAGTAAATATAGATCAAATAATATTGGAAGAAACAGAGGATAATGAAGCTCTGGTGCAGACTGATGATACATAATCAAATAGCAATTAATTAAGTACAGCGTCACAAGGCAAAAGGGAGAGAGGTACTGACAAGAGCAATGCAGGGCCCATTATTGTTTTGAGATCGTATGATCCTTTGAGCAAGGAGGTTCATCTGAAATTAGTTTTCATACAAGAGAGAAGGTAAGGCACAAGCAGAAATTTAGGAGTTCAAATTTTGAATTGATATCATAGACAATACCTGGCGCTAGGCTCCTAGCAGTTCTAATAGGGGTTTGGCCACTGGAGTAGGGGTAAAGTGTGGTACAGTTGGGCCTGTGTTTTCTGTGGCTGCTGATCTATCTGATTTAACAGGTATCACTACCTTTTCCAAATACCTAGTTTGTACTCCTTGACGACCTGCACTCACCCTCTTCCTTTTGGACACCTATTATGAAAGAACAACATCTGACTGGAAAAACATAGTGTGACGACACATGGAATATGTCAGGACCCCGATTCCAAGTCACATCGATCTAGCCGGTAACACCTCATATCACTTTGCGGCCTCACGCATGGTATTCCCACGGGTGTCGCCTTACCATGGCCCGGGACCGTTTACGTCTTTTGGCTCACGTATATGTCGATCGAAGCTCAACATTTCTTCCAGATAACCCATGCAGAAAAGGGGTAGAACTGGCAGATTCACAATATAGAATGGAGAACTCATCAAGAGCACTCTGGTCGTGACCTTTTGGTTCAAAAGAACTCCTGCCAAGAATGGTTCATGATAATTGGAAGAAGGATGTACCACGAACCTCGGGGACTATCGCAAAGGTTACTAATATCCTAAAGGAACTAGCAACACTATCAACATGAGGTAAGTAGGGTGAATCTCGGGTTCAAGAACCCATGAGTAGAATACCTACTACTAAATGGCACCACGGGATGCTTTTGAGAATAATGGCCACAACCATCACACTGGGGATGCAAAGCATTGCTAGATTACTAAGTGGTCCTCTAAGCCACCTAGGGTCATAACACTAACTCCAACATACATGTCAAGGCAATAGAGTACCTCAACAGACCGATTAGTGTGGTTGAACTGGCCCAAAGGGACATCGGGAACGGAAGGAAGGGATTTGCAAATGCATCAGACTACTTAGAAACCTGGGATGACTCGGACAGCATAACGGCTGTAAATGCTCAAAAAGATTTGAGACATCCTGCAAAATGGTGGCATGACCACTCAACAACACAATATCAAGGTTACGAGATCAACTGTCAACATACAGAAGTAGTAGGAATGGAACTGAGGCTTGAAACTATCAATTCTATAAGTCTATGGATTAGAAACACGTCATCCTGATAGATAGATGAGAAGGCCTAGTTCTTAATCCCCGTAGAAAAGAAGAGGTTGACTCAGATCAGAAGGGCATAGGGTAAAGGAGTAAAAAGAGCCTTACGTTCCCTTCCACAATCAATTCCCCTACAAAACTAAAGCATTTCTAGACACAACTTCGACCAGTTTGGCTTGGTAATCCTACAGGCAGTTAGACACTGATACCAAAGCTGTCATGACCCCGATTCCAAGTCACATCGATCTAGCCGGTAATACCTCATATCACTTTACGGCCTCACGCACGGTATTCCCACGGGTGTCGCCTTACCATGGCCCGGGACCGTTTGCGTCTTTTGGCTCACGTATATGATAGTGTCGCTAGCATCCATATGACAGAGAACCTGGACTGACATGGCTATTCCTGAACCCAAAGCGGCACTAACCTATGGGGACAAGCATAAATGAATCACATCGAGCATGTCGGTCAGCAGCTTGTGAATCCGAGCTGTAGCACTGGGCTAACAGGACTCCGGGAACCCGGGCTGTAGCAGGCTAGGAAGGACTCCGGATGTCACCGCGTGACATTTCCCCGAAGGGACAGACACAGGAACGAAGTGAAACACATGCCGGCCAGTCAAGTGTCCCAAGCAGTAGTGCTGGGCTAACAGGACTCCGGTGAAACGGGCTGTAACGGACTACTATGGCTCATGGAAGCACTAGACTACATTTCCCCATAAGCGAGGCTCCCAGGATAAACAACTAGATTGTCGGATCCCACACATACCAAGCATTTTAATCATAGCTGAGGTATCAAGATAAATGTCGAAGTCCACACGAAACTACTAGCGAGACTGAAGTCTCTCTGCAGAACATAAATTAAGAAAACGTGAGTACAAAAGTACTCACCAAGACTTACATCAGAACTAACTACATATGCATCGGTATCAACAAAGGGTAGTGGAGTTTAACTGCAGCAAGCCAGCTTTGACTCAGTGGCTAACCAGAACTACGACTGCAAGCAACTCTTTTGAGGTGGCGCACACGAGTCCACATATTCACCATTCAACACACCACTATGGATCGTCTCCCGTCTCCCTACGAGAAGGCCATCCATAGCACTCACACTTATCTTGCGAGTTTTAGAGTATCCACTTTCACTTGTCTATGAACTGTTATTGGCAACCTAGAAGTCCTTTACAGCGGAGACGGCTATTCTAATAGATGATGTTAACCCTGCAGGGGTGTACTTCTTCACACACGCTCTCGCCACTTACCACCATGTACACGTCGTGTATCTCGGCAACCTTCAAGCGGAAGCCTGGCGAGGGAGTCGGCCACGACCTGACTAACCACACAAGTCCCTAGTCCAGGTTTATCGCCTATTCGGGTTCCACCCGCGAGGAGATCCGACCGGATTTTCGCTCACGGCCCCAAACGATGTGTGCAGGGTTCCCGAGACACCAAACGGGCGCCCGGTACACCGTGCCATGGTGTATCTACCGCATCATAACCCACCCCTAGGGTCAGCGCTATGCACGGCCGCCAACACATATCCTACAAACACCAGAAACTAGTTGCAACTCCTGGACAGAGGGCAAGGGCAGTTAATAAGTCAAGAGGGTCCATTGGTTTCGGGCCCAATGCGTGGTAGTAACTGTTTCATGGATCACAAACACAGAACTCAGTTCCTAAGGACGGCTTCAATGAGACAACCCACCATGTACTCCTACATGGCCTCTCACCGCTACCTTTACCAAATCATGTTCACACACTTAGCTCACACACAGTAGGACATGTTCATCAATGTTCCAATTCATCCCCGATGAATCAGACCTGACTCAACTCTAGGCAGTAGCAGGCATGACAAACAAGCATGAATGAGTAGGCACATCAGGGCTCAAACAACTCCTACTCATGCTAGTGGGTTTCATCTATTTACTATGGCAATGACAGGTCATGCAGAGGATAAGGGGTTCAACTACCGCAGCAAGTAACAGTTGAATCGTTGTTGTCCTAATGCAGTAAAAGAGAGCAGGAGCGAGAGAGTGGGATTGTATCGGAATGAACAAGGGGGTTTTGCTTGCCTGGCACTTCTGAAGATAGTATAGCTCTTCATCGGTGTCATCGAACTCATCGTTGAGACCACGTCTATCGAGAGGGGACAACTTCCAACAATAAAGATGGAAACACAATCAATGCAATGCAACAATATGATGCATGCTCATGACATGGCAATATGCTGTAATTGAACTAATGAAACTAGCAACCATATTAAATGAAGTTGGTTCGAACCCTAGGTTCAATTCAAACACCATATGTGCTTTCTTAAATGCCATTTAATTGAATTGTCCTAAACAGAGGATATAAGTTGCTCTAACATGCATCAAAATGTCATAAACAGATTCTTTGGATTTTTTTGATCATTTTTCATATATAATTTGTTTCATTTGGAGTTACGGTTAATTTTCTATGATTTTTAGAAGTTTTGGATATTTTCTGAAAATAATAAATCATTTCTGATTTATTTCAAAATTCCAGAAAGTAATTACTACGTCAGCATGATGTTAGGGTGATGTCAGCAGGTCAAAGGCGTTGACCAGGTCAAACCTGACTAGTGGGACCCACTGGTCAGTGACCCAGTCAACTAACTAAGTTAGTTAGCCCTAAATAACTAGCCTGGACCCACTGGTCAGCGACTGTAGTAACTAACCTAACTAGTTAATTAGTTCTAACTACAGTAATTAGTCGGGCGGGGCCCGTAAGTCAGTGAGAGAGAGGGGGAGGTCAAACCGGGCAGTGGGGTCAACCCACGTCGGTCAACGGTCAGCGGTCGCCGGCGTTTAGCCGCCAGCGACGACAGAGACAGCGGGGTGGCTCGGAAAAGCTCTACAAGGCACCATTCGATGCGCGGGTTGCACCTACGGGTTCCTAGGAGTGAAGTGCATCCATTGGTGGTGGTGGTGGTAGGACTTGCGGTGGTCAGGATCGACGGCGGCGACCAAATCGGCGGCGACCGGAGTTCGGACAGGTTCGGTTTGGCGCTAGGGGGCACAGCAGGTCAAATGGGTGGGCGTGCCCGGCTCCTGGGAGAGTGCTGAGCACGGAGGAAAGCTAGGATGTGGGTGGCAGCAGTTGTGGCCGCGGCGGCAATGAGGCACGACACCGGTGAGCTTCGGCGTCCGCACAACTACGGCCTAGAGGAAGCGGCGAGCAACGAGGTTCAGAGGAGGAGGAAGAGAAGCTCACCACGAGCACAATGGGAAGGTCAGTGGGAGCGGGGGAGGTTCAGGGCGAGCAGGGCGACGGTGGCGATCCCGGCGACCCGAGGAGGAAGAAGAGGTCAGGGCCGGCGCTTCGGGGCGTTTGGCGTCGCGTGAGTCGACAGAGAGACGTCGGAGATGGTGGCGGAGCTCCTGGGCATGTCGAAGAGGCGAGGGGGAGGCGGTGGCCGCGGTGGCAGTGAACGACGGCGACGGCTACGCTCGGTGTACTCGGGAGAGAGAAACAGAGGATGGGAGAGGAGCACAGGGAGAGTGAGAGGGGTCGGGGGGGTTGCGTGCCATCATGGAAGACGTCTAGGGTGAATAGGGGACAACCAGGCAGGCAGCTGCCGACGTGGCACGCCGCGGCGCCGTGGCTAGCTTCTCCTCTGCCTTCGGGCGAGAGGAGGAAGACAACTGGCAGGGGGGTGGCTGGGCTGGGCCGGCTTCAACAGCAGGCCGCACAGGTGGGCTGGCCTCTCTGGTGGGCTGCTGCTACAGGTAAGAAGCCCAGGTGAGTTTTTCTGCTCTGTTTTAATTTTTGTTCTGTTTTCTTTTATTTATTTAAACTTGCCACTCTTTACAATTTAGAACATTCAAAACAGTGCCAAATATCCTCCAAGTATAATTTATGTCGCTCATTGGACATTTCCAAATGCACATAAATTATCACAGAGCATTTAAACACATATCCATATATATATTTGAATATGTTTTCAAATTCAAATAGAATATTGTTTGAAATTCAGAGACCAAATAATTTCTTAAAAATGTTCCAAAATTTTGGTTTGGTATATAACCCTTGCCAAAATTCTCAAAACTATTTTTAGGGAATTTTGGATTCACTGAATACAATTTAAAGGGTTCTTGCCCTTCTTTTAACTAAAGTTTTGAGGCTTCAACAATCCTCAATTCAAGTTTCAGAAATTTAAATATGATGCCTGAATTAAGATGCAACTATTTACAGGTAATATTCTAGGGTTGTGACAACTCACCCCCACTAGACAAGAATCTTGTCCCGAGATTCAAGACGCGAGTTAAGAAGATAGAGGGGACACAAAGCTAACACGATCTTCACGATCCAACTGTCGTTCTCAAAGATGTTGATTCATTGCTTGAATTTTATCTTGATGTCTTTGCTTTCGAGATCTCCATCCAACACGATGATGGCAGAAAGAAACTCTACAGGAATCGATCTCCTCGAAGATCAAGTACTCAGGATCAACTCATGGAGTGAGACGTTGAAACTTCTCTTGAGCTGAGAGACAAAACACACTTCAGGGGTGATGGAAAGAAGCGGATGACAAGGGTTCAAATTGGTAGACAATAATTCCACACCTAAGAGGGTGGTGAATGGTGTCAATGTAGCGAGGAGTTAGGTTGCCAATATACCACAACGAGACACCTTAAGGAAGGTGACTCACAGAAATATTCCCTTAAGTGGCAAAAAGAATTACTTTTGATCCATAGATCATTGAAACTCTCTATACCAGCCTAAGGCAATCACAATCGATCTTTTGAAGGAGTTCGAAATAATGACATACTCGGACTAGTATGGATGATGTGGACTACCTTGTTGAAGACAACACAATGGATGATTTTTGCTTATCATCTAGAATGGATGGGACCCATGGTAGGACCACTTCTGAAGATGATCCTGAACAACAATTGTTGAGAAGGGCAGTCCATGGGAGATTGACAGAAGGCAGTGCAAGCTAGGAACAAAAAGCAAATGTCGGGAATGTTCCAACCATCATATCTACCTGAGATTCAGATGTGGTTAGAAACAGGATACTTCAGACTCACATGTCTGAAAAGAAGAGTTTCAACACAAGTCGACGAGATAACGTTGCTAGACTCTCGGGAGATGAACTACGATAGCAAGCTCCAAAACATGAGCAGGTTTTGCTACACACCTGTGAACACACTGTCCTAGACAAGCGTGACCACGTGGCAGTCTTATAATAAAACACTACCAAGTTCAGGTGGGGAACCATAATCGAGGATATTGAGGTCCTTGCATAAGGCATGCTCTTAAGAAGGAACTTCCCTTCCTTGAATCAATCAATCAGTGGCTTGGTGTGCTAGGGGATACATATGGAATGGAGATGATCAGTCTATCAGACCATAGAATACTTCGCACATGCATGACTGACTTGGGATGATTCCAGAGGAAGCAAAACAAACCTTTCCCAAATTCATGGCGGCAACTTACACCAAATGCATGTGAACCGGAGAAAGTCACTTCTTTCATCCAACATATGCTTCATGAACGGGACACGAAGGCATTGCTTACAAGTGTTCAACACTAGGTTTATGTTCAACATGAATCATGGGGGAGACAAAATGCTGTTGATGGGCTCAACAACAACTCATCGGAATTTCCATATCACTGGACTTCCACCATCATGTGAAAGATGTAATGGTGTATTCACGAGGGTTCAACCATGAGTAAGACAACATTACGAACATCGTTGGTTCTGATTTGACTTGACGATAGCCCATACTCAAGTCAAAGTTTTGACAAGACAATAGATCCAACAATTGATCACGAGGACCAATTGGTGAAGATATCATCTTTCTTCAACACACACACAAACACAAAGATATCCCTTCAGAAAGAACCAAATTCGGCAAAGCCTTTTATCTTCAAACTCTCCAAGTTGTTGTTTAGCTTAACCATCTAGCTCAGGGGTATCCAACACAGATTCTTGGAGAAGGGGTGGTTTATCAGAAACCAACTTGATCACGAACTCAACATAGCGGTCAGGTGATGACCTGGTGATACTTCTAAGAAGATATTCAGAAAATCATGAACCACCGATATGACTCTAAGCTCGAGAATAATCTTGCTTTTTAGGGCAAGACGATATGATCGAAAAAGTGAGGGATTGACACAATCCCAACTCATGGATCGAAGAGTGCACCAGAAGTAAGGACTAGGTAGCACGATCAATCTTAGGATGATGATTTAATAATCAACACTCTAAGAATGGGAATATCGTCCATTTACTACAAAGCAACGAGTTGCTTGGAGTATTGATTTCACACATCACGATTCACTTGTCGGTATTCCGGTTGTAACAACATGGAACCGAGGAATGAAAAATGATGGCAAGAAGTATCATTGCATCAAGAATTTATGAGAGATGGTGCAATTCTCATGACAATCCTGACATAAAGGGGTTAATACTCCGAGGTAGAATAGAGCAAAAGCTGGATTGGCATTTGATCTGTGGAATACAACTGCTTTGACCCAATTCTAGATGTGGATGAGGTACTAGAGTTTGTTTCTCCTAGTCATTCTGGAATAGAATGGCTTGACGAACCACAAGAGTAATAGGCATCGATAACGCGAGTGCACGACTACTCCTGACTACAAATTGATAGACGGGGATCAGGATATATCTAAAGAGGGACAACCCAAAGGAACATATGTTTTTCAGAGTTGTGGATGCAAAGATTAGTATGTCGAGCGAAGCTCAACACTTCTTCTAGATAACCCATGCGGAAAGGGGTAGAACTGGCAGATTCACAATATAGAATGGAGAACTCATCAAGAGCACTCTGGTCATGACCTTTTGGTTTAAAAGAACTCCTACGAAGAATGGTTCATGATAATTGGAAGAAGGATGTACCACGAACCTTGGGGACTATCGCAAAGGTTACTAATATCCTAAAGGAACTAGCAACACTATCAACATGAGGTAAGTAGGGTGAATCTCGGGTTTAAGAACCCATGAATAGAATACCTACTACTAAATGGCACCACGGGATGCTTTTGAGAATAATGGCAGAACCATCACACTAGGGATGCAAAGCATTGCTAGATTACTAAGTGGTCCTCTAAGACACCTAGGGTCATAACACTAACTCCAACATACATGTCAAGGCAACGGAGTACCTCAACAGACCAATTAGTGTGGTTGAACTGGCCCAAAGGGACATCGGGAATGGAATGAAGGGATTTGCAAATGCATCAGACTACTTAGAAACCTGGGATGACTCAGACAGCACAACGGCTGTAAATGCTCAAAAAGATTTGAGACATCCTGCAAAATGGTGGCATAACCACTCAACAACACAATATCAAGGTTACGAGATCAACTGTCAACATACGGAAGTAGTAGGAACGGAACTGAGGCTTGAAACTATCAATTCTATAAGTCTATGGATTAGAAACACGTCATCCTGATAGATAGATGAGAAGGCCTAGTTCTTAATCCCCGTAGAAAAGAAGAGGTTGACTCAGATCAGAAGGGCATAGGGTAAAGGAGTAAAAAGAGCCTTACGTTCCCTTCCACAATCAATTCCCCTACGAAACTAAAGAATTCTAGACACAACTTCGACTAGTTTGGCTTCGTAATCCTACAGGCAGTCAGGCTCTGATATCAAAGCTATCAGGACCCCGATTCCAAGTCACATCGATATAGCCGGTAACACCTCATATCACTTTGCGGCCTCACGCACGGTATTCCCATGGGTGTCGCCTTACAATGGCCAGGGACCGTTTGCGTCTTTTGGCTCACGTATATGATAGTGTCGCTAGCATCCATATAACAGAGAACCCGGGCCGACATGGCTAGTCGTGAACCCAAAGTGGCACTAACCTATGGGGACAGGCATACATGAATCACATCGAGCATGTCAGTCAGTAGCGTGTGAATCCGGGCTGTAGCACTGGGCTAACAGGACTCCGGGAACCCGGGCTGTAGCAGGCTAGGCAGG
This sequence comes from Triticum dicoccoides, assembly GCF_002162155.2. Taxonomy (NCBI): domain Eukaryota; kingdom Viridiplantae; phylum Streptophyta; class Magnoliopsida; order Poales; family Poaceae; genus Triticum; species Triticum dicoccoides. The sequence goes on along the minus strand of NC_041388.1, from coordinate 457,725,377 downwards.
ACTCCGGATGTCACCGCGTGACATTTCCCCGAAGGGACAGACACAGGAACGAAGTGAAACACATGCCAACCAGTCAAGTGTCCTGAGCAGTAGTGTTGGGCTAACAGGACTCCGGTGCACCGGGCTATAGCGGACTACTATGGCTCATGGAAGCACTAGACTACATTTCCCCAAAAGAGAGGCTGCCAAGGATAAACAACTAGATTGTCGGATCCCACACATACCAAGCATTTCAATCATACACACAATATGCTCGATATGTGTAAATACAACATGGCATCACAACATAACTCTACAACTCAAGTATTTATTCATTAGGCTCCGAGGAGCGAGATATTACAAACATGGGTCTCATGACCCAACAATCATAGCATACAAATCAAACACATGCGGAAGCTTAACATGTCTGTGTACAGACATCTACAAATGAAAAAGGCTAAGAAGCCTGACTATCTGCCAGATCCTGCCGAGGGCACAAGATCGTAGTTGAGGTATCAAGCTAAACGTCGAAGTCCACGCGAAACTACTAGCGAGACTGAAGTCTCTCTGCAAAACATAAATTAAGCAAACGTGAGTACAAAAGTACTCAGCAAGACTTACATCAGAACTAACTACATATGCATCGGTATCAACAAAGGGTAGTGGAGTTTAACTGCAGCAAGACAACTTTGACTCAGTGGCTAACCAGAACTACGACTGCAAGCAACTCTATTGAGGTGGCGCACACGAGTCCACATATTCACCATTCAATACACCACTACCGATTCGCTCCCGTCTCCCTACGAGATGGCCATCCATAGGACTCACACTTATCTTGCGAGTTTTAGAGTATCCACTTTCACTTGTCTATGAACTGTTATAGGCAACCCAGAAGTCCTTTACCGCGGACACGGCTATTCGAATAGATGATGTTAACCCTGCAAGGGTGTACTTTTTCACACATGCTTTCGCCACTTACCACCATGTACACGTCGTGTATCTCGGCAACCTTCAAGCGGAAGCCTGGCGAGGGAGTCGGCCACGACCTGACTAACCACACAAGTCTCTAGTCCAGGTTTATCACCTATTCAGGTTCCATCCGCGAGGAGATCCGGCCGGAGTTTCGCTCACAGCCCCAAACGATGTATGCAGGGTTCCCGAGACACCAAACGGGCGCCCGGTACACAGTGCCACTGTGTATCTACCGCATCATAGCCCACCCCTAGGGTCAGTGCTATGCACGGCCGCCAACACATATCCTACAAACACCAGAAACTAGTTGCAACTCCTGGACAGAGGGCAAGGGCAGTTAATAAGTCGAGAGGGTCCATTGGTTTCCGGCCCAATGCGTGATAGTAACTGTTTCATGGATCACAAACACAGAACTCAGTTCCCGAGGACGGCTTCAATGAGACAACCCACCATGTACTCCTACATGGCCTCTCACCGCTACCTTTACCAAATCGTGTTCACACACTTAGCTCACACACAATAGGACATATGTTCATCACTGTTCCAATTCATCCCCAATGAATCAGACCTGACTCAACTCTAAGTAGTAGCAGGCATGACAAACAAGCATGAATGAGTAGGCACATCAGGGCTCAAACAACTCCTACTCATGCTAGTGGGTTTCATCTCTTTACTGTGGCAATGACATGTCATGCAGAGGATAAGGGGTTCAACTACCGCAGCAAGTAATAGTTGAATCGTTGTTGTCCTAATGCAGTAAAAGAGAGCAGGAGCGAGAGAGTGGGATTGTATCAGAGTGAACAAGGGGGTTTTGCTTGCCTGGCACTTTTGAAGATAGTATAGCTCTTCATCGGTGTCATCGAACTCATCGTCGAAACCCTGTCTATCGAGAGGGGACAACTTCTGGCAATAAAGAAGGAAACACAATCAATGCAATGCAACAATATGATGCATGCTCATGACATGGCAATATGCTGTTGATTGAACTAATGCAACTAGCAACCATATTAAATGAAGTTGGTTTGAACCCTAGGTTCAATTCAAACCCCATATGTGCTTTCTTAAATGCCATTTAATTGAATTGTCCTAAACAGAGGATATAAGTTGCTCTAACATGCATGAAAATGCCATAAACAGATTCTTTGGATTTTTTGATCATTTTTCATATATAATTTGTTTCATTTGGAGTTATGGTTAATTTTCTATGATTTTTAGAAGTTTTGGATATTTTCTGAAAATAATAAATCATTTCTGATTTATTTCAAAATTCCAGAAAGTAATTACTGCGTCAGCCTGACGTCAGGGTGATGTCAGCAGGTCAAAGGCGTCGACCAGATCAAACCTGACCAGTGGGGCCCACTGGTCAGTGACCCAGTCAACTAACTAAGTTAGTTAGCCCTAAATAACTAGCCTGGACTCACTGGTCAGCGACTGTAGTAACTAACCTAACTAGCTAATTAGTTCTAACTAGAGTAATTAGTCGGGTGGGGCCCGTAAGTCAGTGAGAGAGAGGGGGAGGTCAAATCGGGCAGTGGGGTCAACCCACGCCGGTCAACGGTCAGCGATCGTTGGCATTTAGCCGCCAGAGACGACAGAGACAGCGGGGTGGCTCGGAAAAGCTCTACAAGGCACCATTCGATGCGCGGCTTACACCTACGGGTTCCTAGGAGTGAGGTGCATCCATTGGTGGTGGTGGTAGGAGTTGCGGTGGTCAGGATCGACGGCGGCCACCAAATCGGCGGTGGCCGGAGTTCGGACAGGTTCAGTTTGGCGCTAGGGGGCACATCAGGTCAAATGGGTGGGCGCGCCCGGCTCCTAGGAGAGTGCTGAGCACGGAGCAAAGCTAGGACGCGGGTGGCAGCAGCTATGGCCGCGGTAGCGATGAGGCACGACGCCGGCGAGCTTCGGCATCCGTGCAACTACGGCCTAGAGGAGGCGGCGGGCAATGTGGTTTGGAGGAGGAGGAAGAGAAGCTCACCGTGAGCACGATGGGAAGGTCAGTGGGCGCGGGGGAGGTCCGGAGCGAGCAGGGCGACGGTGGCGATCTCGGCGACCCGAGGAGGAAGAAGACGTCAGGGCCGACCCTTCGGGGTGTTTGGCGTCGCGTGAGTCGACGGAGAGACGCCGGAGATGGTGGCGGAACTCCTGGGCATGTCGGAGAGGCGAGGGGGAGGCGGTGGCCGCGGTGGCAGCAAACGGCGGCGACAGCTGCGCTCGATGTACTCAGGAGAGAGAAACAGAGGAGGGGGGAGGAGCACAGGGAGAGTGAGAGGGGTCGGGGGGGTTGCGTGGCGTCGCGGAAGACGTCCAGGGCGACGAGGGGACAGCCAGGCAGGCAGCTACCGGCGTGGCACGCCGCGGTGCCGTGGCTAGCTTCTCCTCTGCCTTCTGGCGAGAGGAGGAAGACAACTGGCAGGGGGGTGGCTGGGCTGGGCCGGCTTCAACAACATGCCGCATAGGTGGGCTGGCCTCTCTGGTGGGCTGCTACTACAGGTAAGAAGCCCAGGTGAGTTTTTCTGCTCTGTTTTAATTTTTGTTTTGTTTTCTTTTATTTATTTAAACTTGCCACTATTTAAAATTTAGAACAATCAAAATAGTGCCAAATATCCTCCAAGTATAATTTATGTTGCTCATTGGACATTTCCAAATGCACATAAAATATCACAGAGCATTTAAAGACATATCCATATATATATATATATATATTTGAATATGTTTTCAAATTCAAATAGAATATTGTTTTAAATTCAGAGACCAAATAATTTCTTAAAAATGTTCCAAAATTTTGGTTTGGTATATAACCCTTGCCAAAATTCTTAAAACTATTTTTAGGGAATTTTGGATTCACTAAATGCAATTTAAAGGGTTCTTGCCCTTCTTTTAGCTAAAGTTTTGAGGCTTCAAGAATCCTCAATTCAAGTTTCAGAAATTTAAATATGATGCCTGAATGAAGATGCAACTATTTACAGGCAATATTCTAGGGCTGTGACAGAATAGGTACAAAAAATGGATAGGTATGGCATATACTCATATATGATGCTTAAACTAAGCAGTTGGTGTAACAAAGTAGAAGTAATGCTAGAGGTCAGATGCAAAATATGTGCGACCAATGCAACTTTGCAAAGTTAGAGCAAGCACCTTGATGGGTGAATAAGATAAGCCATCCTCCACCATGCCAAGTTTGATAGCTAGTGGATTGTTTCACAATATTCCTCTCGTGCGCCCATTCTCATATTCATTTTGATAATTTTCAATATCTGACATGCATGAAAACATAAAAACAAGTGAGATTTTCTTTGTAATGCAGAAGTGATTCTAATCCAATACTGCCTCCCTATAAAACCCTTTGTGCTATCTCTGCAATTCTTTTAAAAGATGCCATGCATGCTGTAATCTGTTGTGTGCATTAATATAATGTGGCCTACTACTCAAAATATGAGAGCTCCAGAAGTGATGACACTTCATAGATGATAGCTTCAACATATAGTAATGAAGAACAAGTCGACCTGACCTGACAGATTCAAAATATACTAAGGGAGAACAACTCGACCTGACCAGTCGACTGCACGAGAAGAGTATCATCTTAAAGAAGAGCAGAAGAGCAAGCAGATTGAAGATATTACAAGTCTTTTAATACAATATCGGTTGCCAACCATGATGAACCAGAGCGCACAGAGAAATACTATTCTTTCCGGTCTCTCCATATGTGGCTCACATGCATTTCGAAACTAAAGTAGGAACATTTATCTAACCAATTAAACATCTCTCAGTTTTACTAATATCAGCAATAATATCAGATATGAATTTGTACAACTAAGCTTGTTTAGCTCGATGGGTGGAGCAGTGCTATTACGACACGAACCACGTAGGCTGATTGTGGTCATCATAAAATGGGGAAAACATAAGCATGATGAGTATAGTGTTGACCGTGGTAGTGGGATGGCAGATTTGAAGCTGCAAACCGCGCAAAGGGTAGTTAGCAACCGATGTTTGCTTTGAAATAACAACTAAGATTTGGTATGGACAAGAAAGTACGGTCAACAAGTGACCAAGAAATGCAATTATGCTGTCTCTCTATATGTCGCGACATGCATTTGGAAACTCAAGTGGGACCTTTAGCTAACCAATTAAATGTGTCGGTTAACTAATATCAGTATCATATCACAATCATATTTGAAAAACTAAGCTTTTGAATTCTGAGTGTTGTGTTGTTTAGCTTCAAGGGTGGAGTAATGTTAGTATGATAGAAAGCACCTACGCAGATCATAGTAGAGTATATAAAAGGGGAAAACCCTAAGCATCAAGAGAAAAATCAGGAAAGTGGAACTAGCTGGACCAGTGGGTGGCGCACATGCTTTTCGAAACGAATATAGGAACATTAGGTGACCAATTAAACGTTCTCTGTTTTAGTGATATTAGCATTATATCAGATTCGTATTTCAACAAGTAAGCTTTGGGTTGAGGTCTTGAGGAGCAATGATAGCACGACACGAAGCACCTACGATGATGGTAGTGAATATGAAGGGGGGAAACCATAAGCTTTACGAGTATAGTGCCTGTGCCATGGCGGATCTGAAGGTGCAAACCGGACAAAGCTACTTCGCAACCAATGTTTGCTTTCAACTAGCCACTACGATTTGGTACGGACAAGAAAAGTACAGTAAACAAATTACGATCTATTTTCCGGGTGAGATCAATAACTTAAGAACATATGGAAGAGTACCAGATCTCTTGTGATGCCGTGTAGGCCTATGCTGATACGTTGAGGGTGCTGCGGGTGCGATGGCTGTCGGCGGCGGGGAAGAAGACTTTAGACGGCAAACGGCCGGGTTGGGGGATATATCCTGTTGCCGTGGACGAGGCGGTCGTAGGAGCAGCAACGACAAGGTGGACGATGGCGCCGCTGAAGTGAGAGGAGGCGATGAAAGTATCCTGGTCCAGCGCCGTGGATGAGAGACGTCCATCTCTTGCAGTGGATGACGGGGTAGGGGTAGCGGCTCCGGCAAGGTGGCGGATGGGGTGGCGGACGGAGGAGGCTGGCCGCAGTGCGGAGGTTGTTGTGCCACCGACGGTGTATGAATGGGGAAATGGTGGGGAGGGGGGGGATCTCAAACTTTGGGACGCGCTTCTCTGAAATGGGGGAAAGTTATGAACTTATCCCCCGTTTAAAATTTCGGACATCGCGTCGGTTGGGGATAGGATGGTAAGCTCGCATCTCCCAAATATTAGCCGGTAACTATTTCGGGTGAGGAGAGGGTGTTTTGCCACCCACGGTTGGCGCCCATGGTGTATGAACGGGGCTGACAGGTAGGGCGGTTGTGTCACGTCTGATGGAAGTTACACATCTGCCCCTATTTAAAATATAAGCCTACATCAATTTCGGACGAGGAGAGTTTGTTTTGCCACCCACCGTGTATGAATGGGGAAATGGAGGAAGAGACACATGTCTTTCAGACGAGCTTGAATCAAATGTGTTTTGGTGCCCACGTTTGGCGCCCACCGTGTCTGAATGGGCTCAGAGGCCGTCGTGTCACGTCTGATTGAAGTTACTAGTCTACCCCTATCGACAGCAGTGTAAATCCTGTTGATAAGGATGTCAAGTGTCAGGGGTAGACAGTAATTTCCATCTCACAAACACTTGCTTCGGGCAGCCCACAAATTATAGTGGGTGTTTAGCCGCTTCGTTCAAAACTTGGGAGAATTAGCATTCACGTTTGCCTTGGGACATGGCAAACTAAATTCAAATCCAATTTGTATTCAATTACGAATATCCACAGATAATTATACTTTTGTTATTTATTTCTTCAAAACCACAACAAAGATTTATTCCACCTTTATATATGATTATGATTTAGAAATGCCGTGATCTTCGAATTCAGTAGGTTGGATACACTCTGAGTCAAACAGTTATTTCATCCAATACAATATGCTCACACGAAAAACAGTTCACCTTATGTCAATCATACAAGTACTGAGGATTACCTCGCCTAAAAAATTCGGATCATTACAACACATGGACAACATAGGGGGTCTTGCAACATAATCCATTCAGAGACATGACACAACATGCAAGTACAATAATCTAATGAAAATTTCAACTGGTATCTAAAGAAGAACCGGGATTATCTTGGGCTTCAGATAGCAGAAATAGAAGGACCTCCTCCGTCTTCAAATGCAACATTCTTACTTCCTCTTGCTTGCATAATGTGTGCCGCTAATTCCGTAATTTCCAGCCTCAAGATAAAGATTACCTCATTCATGGCAGCCACACCATCTCTTTCTGCCTCTAGTAGAGCCTCAAGCACTATAATATCTGTGCTCAGACTGCTCTCCGGCAGTGTTGCCTCTGAACTGCTACCATCTGGTAACATGGATGGCGCACTGCTTCCACAAATAGATTTTGAGGTTGTACATTGTGTCCTAGTGTGAACGGCATCCTGAAAGGTTTCCGCTGGACATCAATAAGAGATAGTTATCGTATGATCCAGGCAGTAAGCTTACATGGTAAACGACAGACGAATTATTGCTGAGCATGGCAAACTATATTTAAATTGTTCGAAGCAGCATGAGCCGAAAAGAAATTAAAATGGTAAGATGAAACTCGGGATGTTAGTGTCAAATAAACGAAATCCGCCAGTCCCATCTAGTTAGTTTTTTCTACCTCCCTAGTTCATTTTCCTCAAAAAAACAAAAACTCTTTTGAACTATCATACCACTAGTGGACTTTAATCGGGATTAAACCGGACCCAGTTGACATCCCTAGTTGAAAGGGAGTGTACAACCGCTATATTTAAGTTGCCAAGGCATCTAAGAAGTTGAAATAATCTGATAAAGCACTTAACAGTGTGGCCTCATATAAACTACGAAGACAGTCTTGTGATGAAGTTGAGAGGAAAAGTTAAGGACTCAAATGAAATAGGCATGCATTTCTTTACAATAGTACAACAGGCACTGCTGACATATTGGCCAACTCAGGTATAGCGTAACAACAAATAAGAATTTGAATCAAGCAATACAACAAAGCAGACAACTGAACTATTGTAATTCGGTAGGATTACACGTTGAGGTCACAAGCCAAGAAAGCAGCCCACTCGCATTACATTTCACATGTACTAAAACACACTGGCTTACCATATGTTGCTGTGAAGCCTAGCTGCTGTTGCAATGTTCTTTGAAGATATCGTCAGCATCCCGTGGTTGCAAATCTAGTTGTTGTAGTTTATTCTGCACCATCTATTTAGGTAAATTAATTTTAATCGCATGTACTGGTCCGAATTGATCATCAATGGTTCATCTAAACTAATGAAAGAAGGGTGTGTGCATACACGACAATACTCCCTCCGATTCTTTTTACCTTGCGTATAACTTTTTCTTAGTTTTCTCGTATTAGTCTGTGCGTTGCCGATTCCTAGAGCTGGTTTCCTTTTGTGCCCCGCCCCATCCGCCTCTGCCCTAATTAACTGGCAAATTAGTCCAGAAAAATTAAACCAGTGCCCTCCTTGGTATGCGGGTCAAGAGTTATGCGCAGAGTAAATAGAATCGGAGGGAGTATATCTGCTTCCCCATATTTTTATGCTTGCTCGAGGTGCCAGCCCCAAAAGAACAAATATTTTGCTTGATGGGGTTGGAAGCTCCATAATTAATAGAAGCATCAAATTAGTCATGCAACTTGGGAAGATCAAGAACACACAAACAAGTAATGAACAGAGGCTCGGAGCAGTGATGTAATAGCTAGCATCAGAAAATGTAGGGCAAAACGAACAAAAAGAAGCGGAACCACATGCTAGTTTGCTGATGTGTAATTAAGCATAGAGAACATTAAGCAGTCTGATGGAACCAACAGGTGGCATCAGAACAAAATTAAAGCATATTAACTATATGTGCACTGGTATGTAATTTAGCACATGTAACATGTTCACTGCCAGAAGTATGGCCCTACAGGTGCAAGCAGAATAACGCGTCTCATCAAAAACTGAATGATGCCCTGAAGAAATTCAAAGGTGCGCTGCTTATGCTAGAAAAGTGAACGTAGGTGCCGGCCATTGGATAATAGTACCTGATTCTCGGCGGCGTATGGGTAACGTTGTCATACTTGATAGCTAAGGATCGTCGATGGTGCTCGTGTTGCGGTTGAGTTTGGGCCGGCTGTCGCCGTCGCTGAAGCGGCTCCGGTGCTACGGTTGCGGAACCTATCAACATACAAGAAAGCTCATATGTGGTAAGTGAACACTTGCACGGTAAAGAGAAAACCTGAAAGGAGTACGAATCGAAATAACCTGATGAGGCTGCGGCGTCGGTAAAGCAGGGCCGGTGGAGTTGAATATGGCGTCCGTGGAGCGGGTCCGGTGCAGTGGACGAAGGCTTCGGCGGGCTCATTGTACAGTGCTTTTGGTGAGGCGGATCTGTTGCAGCGGACGAGGGCTTGTATGAAGGGCCAGCGAAGGGGCAGACGAGGGAGTCAGTGAAGGGCCTACGCTGTGGTTGATGAGGGCGCCGGTTAAGTAGATCCGGTGCGGTGGACCATGATGGCGGTCAAGGAGATCTGGAGCGGTGGACAAGCCAGTCGCTGAAGCGGCTCCGGTGAAGTGGCGAGTTGGCAGTTGGGGGTTCCAGGGTGCGGAAGGTAGATCCGGCAGGGTGTGAGGTCCACCGCTGCGGCAGAGGACTAGATTC
>NC_041388.1:457698826-457715253 GCF_002162155.2 Triticum dicoccoides | reverse complement strand
CGGGGAGGGGAAGGGGAGGGGCTCTGGGGAAGAATGTTGGGGGCAAAGAGGGGAAAACAGTGGAGTTACCAAAGCAACCCTTTTCCGTTCAGGTGGCAGGGGTAAAATAGGAATATCGCAGGGCTAAACTTTCAGGCGCGTGATATTTCGATGTGAGCGGGAAGTTTGAAAGCTTTTGGCGCCTAAAATTATAAGTATTCTGCTCTCGTACGGCCGACTATGATATCATGGCTGACAATTTGTTTGTTTTGCACGCAAAAAAGTGCAAGTTTTGAAAATCAATGTCTCCAACTCGAAACTTAGATTGTCCATTCAATTCAAATATGGATCATTGAGCTACTACAAGAAAATACCATCATACGGTCCAATTCAAATGAAATTCCAAATGTGTTTATCCTAAATATGATGACAAAAGCAAAAATGTGTATTTGTATGAATAAAGTGGATGATTATAAAGTTTGAACATGCCCATATGTGTATATCTGTAGGTTTCATATATGAATTTGAAATCACGAAATCTCGGCTTAAAAAATGTACCTCCGTTTAAATGAATTACAAAAGCTAATGATGGAGTCGAATTCCAAAATTCCAATCTTAGGTTTGTAATTCTGGTACATTAAGGTATATCACGCATGTTCAAAAGTATCGTTATCTCATAGTACAAACTGTGAAACAAATTGACCAACCATGAGTGCACAATATCTCAATTACGCTAAAGTCCCTCAAATATAGACACCTCACTCTTTATCTGAAGTCAACCCTCCCACCACACACACACACACATAGAGAGAAGTCGTTCTCTCCCCCAAACACCAACACACGAGCACATTAACACCCCTCTCTCTTGTAAAGTCCAGACCCCAACATAGGTCTCTATCACTTTGTCTCTCGGGCATGCACACATCTCTTCCCTCACTCTCTAGGTCTCCCACTATCTCTCTTACCCAAGCACACGCACTATGTAGAGTGTATATTTCCCATACACACAAAACGTCACCCCCAAACGTCTATCTCCCTAGTTATGTGGTTCTCGCGCACTCACCTCACACACCACCCCCACTGCAAACAAGCACACTTTGTCTCCTTGTGCACCACTCTCCCCTTTCTATCTCTCCCACATGCGGACCCACCCCAGCTCTTTCCCCGTATACATATATGTCGTGACTCTTTGCATATCTCCCTAATGTATAATTGTTCTCGATTTCGCACATTGTTCTCTACACCATCTATTCTAGATCTCTCATGAAGTCCCTATCACACACACGATGACTTGCTTCCCTTGCGTCTCCGTTCATAGGCCAATTTCGGACAACATCAAGATTGTCTCCCTATTTATACGCCATTTATGGACACAAACGACCCCTCTCGCCCCCTCTCTTCCTCTCACTCTCCCTCTCTCTCCGTCTCTAGCTCTCTCTTTCTCTCGCTCTCACACCCCTCTCCCACACACACACTCGATGTCTCTTCCAAATAGTCTGCTCCCCCCACCCGCACCCGTGCTATCTCGCTACTACACATGTCACACCATCCCCCCTTCCCTTATACTAGGTTTACATCATTAGTGGTCTCTCTACTCCACATACACTCTCTGCCTCTCACACACAAACGCATGCACAAACACACACAGACACACACAAACACCCATTTACCTGGATCCTCATCTCTCCTCACGTCCGCATGTGTATCTCACACACTCACCCTCTAATTATGTATATGTGTCTCCACGTTACACAACACAAATCCCCATGTACATGTCTCTCTCTATCCTCCACACACATAGACACAAAGAATCTGTTATCATTGCCTCAGTCTCTAACATATCACACACGCACATACACACACACTCTCTCTCTCTCTCTCGCAAACACGCTCAACAAGGGTTTCCCGTGAATAACTTACCGTCTATTCATGAACAATCGTGGCAGTACGGCGAACATGAGACGTGAAAAAGAATAAATCTACACGTGCTTAGACCACCTAGTATGACTACTAGGACTAGAGCAAGCCAAAAAGTGCGCCGCCGTCACCCCCTCCTTGTCGGTGACGGGAAAATCTTCGTTTTACAAAGTCGAGAAGTCATTGTGCTAAGGCCCCACATGTCGAGGCGTTGAATAGAATGTAGATGCTAGTTTACGGAAGCAAGTATCGATAATACGTTTGTATCTCCATACTTATATTTCTTCTCTTATAAAAACCGAGTTGGTGATGATGGTACGTGTGCCATCTTGCAATATAGACCGTCCGATCTATATCTGACGGATGGAAATTAAACTAAAAGATACCCGCACCCCTCTCCACATTTGCAGACAAGGCCTTCCCTCGTCCATCCTTATCTCCAACAAACCTCATTGTTGAGCAATTAATAAAGGAAGCCTCTGGAACAAACTGGCCTGGTGGCTGCTGCCGGCGTCGTCAATCCCCATGCCTCCGCTCAGTCCGACCACCAACAACCACCACACCCCACTCCTCTTCACCTTATCTCATATTTCTCGAGATATCATTAGTTTTTACACATGGGATTACTCCCGCAAGGGTCATTCACAACAAGTGTTTTATAAAAAATGCATCTTGATGTTCCGTGCAATGCACGGATCTTGCTAGTACTCCTACACAAGACTAAGTTGGTGATGCTGGTGTGTCTGCCATCCATCGTTTCTGACCATTAGATCTACATCTAACGATTGTGAGGTAAGTTGTTGCCTTTTCTCACCAACATCCCACTTGTCTACCAATTTACAGAAAAACCCATAATTAGTATCTTAAAACCAACCACATCCCTCCCTGACCTCACCAAAACAGCCCAAGGAATATATTCTAATTGAAACATAATATATCTCTAGTGACATATGTATATCAAAATTAGAGTGTTTTGTACCAAGTTTGTGAATAAGTATTATTATAATTGTGATTCATTGCAACGGACATGAACATTGCTAGTATTTCCAACCATGCATTTCTTTTCCTCGTATTCCATAGTTTCGAGTTTTCCATCAAGATATTAGTCACTCATGGTTGATATTTACTTTCAATCATGTACACATATGCACTATGTAACTAGCCTTGCTTATTGGCTTCCAAAGCTTAACTTTCACTCCTACTTACAATATGTAGAGTATTTAACAAAAAACTAGCACTTTCAACCAGCCCTAGGAGGAATCTATTGTACAAAAAATAGCAAAAACATACCCAAAATTTCTTAATCCACGCCAAAAACTACCTAGCACTCCTACCGATTAGGTTCGTTTTAACCCATTTATGACAGGGTTGGCCCACATGTCTGTGCTGACGAGGCAGCTTAAACCAACACATTTTGTTTGACCATTGACACGAGGGACCCACATCTGACCTTCTATCCTGTTATTCCCCCTCAAATCATTATTTTCCTGAAAATTACTTCAAACAGTACTGATGCGTGTTCGTCGGTGGCGCCGGTGATGAGCGAGTTGGCCGCCGCTTCGCCGGACGGGACGGACGCCGCGCTGGCCTCCGCATGGGTTGGCAGGTTGGCCCGAGCGTGACTCACGAGCGAGCAAGCCGCCGCGCTGGCCTTCGCTCGAGCCAGATGGCTGGCCTTAGCATGGCGCGCGCGAGCAAGCTGCCGCGCTGCCATGCCAATCTAGCTAGAAAACCTTGCAGACAAGCAGCTGGACGGAGCTATCTTGGCTAGCTAGCCGCTGCGAGCGCCGGACGGAGCTGGCATCCCGGCTGCCGCAACATGGGCTCCGCACCGCCGGCGGTTTTGACCTCGCCTTCTACCGGCAGCGGTAGCTGCATCCCATGGCCGAGGATGGCTAGGTGGACGGGCCGGAGGTAGGAGGTCACTCGAGGATTTTTGTTGGTATGAGGAGTACAATGGTTGATAAGGTAGTCTTATCTTAAGTCTGCCACGTATGCAAGTGGTAGTAGTTTCTTGGAATTTTAGTGGTTTCTTGCATTATTAGAGCAAGTACAATAGAGCTAAGTCAGCGGGCTATAAGAAATAAACTACTACTACATGAGAGGAGCGGCTGAGTAGGCCAAATATGTGAGAGGAGCGACTGAATAGAGCACCGAGAGTACCCACTAGGCCACTACGCAGGTGTACTTCCCCTGCATTGATAGTACATTGATGGTTCTAGAGAACAGTAGTACCCTCCACTTCCAACTGTAGCTCCTTGGCCCTGAGATTCAATAGTTCAAAACTGGTGCACTATACAAGACTATACTAGAAGTGTAGTACTCCCTCCTTTCCGGTTTATAGGGCTCATCTCAAAATTTTAGTTTTTCCATTTTATAAGGCTCAATTTGGTTATTTCCCATCACATGTTCAGATTTTAAGGTGCATTAAATCATTGCATGCAAGTATTAAGAGAAAATTGACCAATGAATGTAATTTATGCATGCATGCATTGCAATTAATGCATTGGTAAACATACTTTTTTGAGGAAAACAAGAGCATTAATTGGGTGCTTTTTTGAGGAGTAGTTGAGAAAAGTAGAACTAGTACTGCTACAGTACGAGTACGTACTGCTCCGTCACATAATGTACGACGTTTTTTGACACTAGTTGGCATGTACAAAAATGGCAAAAACATACCCAAAATTTCTTAATCCACGCCAAAAACTACTACCTAGTGCAAAAAATTTCTTACTAGTGCTATTATTTACAGTATAATGCAATCCCATAACGTTCCATAATGCTAGTACTAGTACTCCATGTTACAAAAAACTACTACCTAGTGGCAAAAATTTCTTACTAGTGCTATTATTTACTAGTGCTATTATTTAGAGTAGTAAATAATAGCTTCAGCCCTTCGCTGAGGAACGATCTACAGTTGGAAGGGACGAGGCCCTACGGTTACTATGCTCTTATCTCCTCCTCGCCAGTTCCCCTCCCCCCGAAGAGAAGGCAGTTCATCACTGCTCCCATGGATTCGCCAGGCGGTTCTCCTCCTCGTCGGGGCTGGGAGACCTTGGACGACGATTCTCTGGGAGAAATCGCATGCCGCTCTGACGTCCTCATCGCCGCAAGACTCGGTGCTTCCTACACCAACTTTTTCAAGACGCTGCTTAAACATGCTTGGGAAAAGGCCATGCTTCTTGGTCTTCAATGCGTCCTCGAGGAGAAGGTTCTTCTATGGGATAATTCTTCGAACAGTCCACCGCTCCCTGGCCATGGTTGCACGTTGACTCCTCTAGAGTTGACGACGTTGAGAGGTAGTCGGATTTTGTCCGATGAGCAGGTCAATAATGGAGTTTGATCATGTAGTACTTAGTTATTCCATTTCCATCCCATAATTTGTCCGCTGCCCACCGTCTTATATATAGGTCTGGGTTGGTGCCAACGAAGATTGGCTTGCATACCTCTGGCCGGATACCACCATGATTTTGCACAAAATCCACAGCAGTGCGGCCGTTCCGGTAGACCCCTTCTCCACCATTGGGATCGGCCTTCCGGACTGGTTGGGCAAGAATACGTATGATGATGCCTACATGAGATTGAAGAAGATAGAAATTGCGGACCCGCCGACAAAGCGACGCGGCTACGATGATTACTATCACATCGCGGTGTTCGACATAAGGATTGCCATCAATGCAGGAGGCAGTAACGGCAGAGGCTGGCACATGTTGGCGGCGGCAGATTTGTACCCCTACATGTTCGAAGACGCCGTGCGCCATCTAGGCCGCATCTTCGCGGTGACAAGCCAGGGGACTTGTTTCGTCTGGTTGACATCCTACGGTACGAGAGATTACAAACGGAATGCACAAACCATCATTTGCATCCCTAACGGTACTCCATTATTTTGCAGGGACCAGTCATCCCCCGATCAAAATAAGATCGCCGGTCCTGGATGTGCATTTGCATCCGCGATTTGGTCTAACCTGGAACCTTGTAGCTGACTTTGGCATATTGGGATCAACTATCTTAGCATTTGTTACCCATGGTACCACTGATGTGCAACATGGTCACATAATCTACCATGATCGGACCGTCACCATCTACCCAGGTATTCCATTTTTTAACCCTCTCGCCTTCTCTTTCATTGTTGTACTAGTAGTATACTTTGTAGTACTAGTAGGAGTACTTTTTACCTTGGAGGACGCGTATAGCTAGCTAGGCCCTTGAAGACTTGAACCCACTAGCTGGCACCATTTTTGTTTTTCCATGTCTTACTATCTCATCCATGTAGCCAAGAGTGGCTATATATAATAAGCCAGTTATTTTACTTCCTCTATACCAGAGTAGTACTATTTGCTGCATAGTATTACTGACCGCCACATTTGAGCACAACATTATTATGCATGGACCTTGACTATGTACGTCACCATGTGTCCAGATCTGGGATGCCGCGTGTACCAGATGAACGGCGCCAAGTTCGACCCCCGTGATGCTACGTGGGTGCCGAGGAACACTCTTGGAGAGTACTCGCTTTTCATCAGGGATAGCTACCCCATTGTGAAGCGGATCCACCTTCCGTGCATGACACGGAAGGTCTGCCGTTCATGAAGCATGGTTGCGTCTTCAGTGCGCACCACCAGATGAACGACATGATGGGACACGCTATCCCTGATTTATGCCGCTTCAGCTTGGATGAGTCTCCATCGTGTGGAACCGGACTAGAAAGCTGCGACAATAATTCCCGTTGCCCACCACTATGGATCGTGCCATCCATGAAGGACACCTGGGACTGGAACCTGCAGGAGGACATGTAGCCCATCTATAACGTGTAAGTGGAGTACGGTAATTGTGAACGGTAGCGCTGTGAATATATGTAGATTAGTCGTGCACAAATTTATCACATGAGTTGGAGATGAACTTGTGTGGCATACTTGCATTTTTCCTTTAGAATTTATTACTAGTAAATGTGTTATGTCTACGTGCAACTTGTGTGGTTGTTGCACGGGCTCCAACACGCTCTTTGAGAAAAAAAGGTGGCACAACTTTGGATATACGTGATGTGGCGGCATCATACAGTAGCATCGTTCGCTATAGTTGTACTAGTACACTCCTACTAGGACGACAACTCCTATAAAACCTTGCGCTTGGCTCTTTGCCTCTTCGGGAGGTTCAACAGTTCGTACTCGTGTGAACCTTGCACTTGGCTCTTCGCCTCTTCGGAAGGTCCAACAATGATGATACTACAGGACAATATGCTTCTGGCAATCTGACACCGATTGAACTGTTTCACGTCCACTACAAGGGCAAGGGCGAGGGAGAGGGAGAGGGCGTTGTAGTCAAAACCCTCTCCTCGTCCTGCGAACCACCACGCGTGTGGGCAAGGGAGAGGCGTAGTAAGCAAGCTTCTCCTCGTTCGGCGAGTTGACGGGACACATCAAAGCAGTACTAGTACTAGTACTAGTAGTCCATACTGCATCCTTTCCGATTAATATGGCTTAATTTGAAACAAGAAAAATACACTGGCGGTCAACGTATGTAACAGTACGCTCTTTACGGTCACTATATATAGTTTTGCGGCGATTATGCGATCACTAGCTCATCGTAGAGCACCGTATTGCACCCCACTGATCGGCCATATAGTCGACGTGGCACTTTGTTGACTGGTTAAATTGTCACCTGGTTTCAGGGTCCCACTTGTCAGTTGGCAGAGCAAAGAAATCAATTAAATGAAACTTTACGCAGGCGCGACACGACTCCAACCCTTGCGCGCGAACCGCCTTTGCTGTGTATGTGAGTGCATGCACGTGTCCTCCCTCGGTCTTCCAACAAAGAGTGTACTACATGATGTACATCTACACTTCCAATGCATTTAGCCTTTAATCTACTAAATCGATATTGATTGACTAATGCACCAACTTGTGCTGTAGGTATAGGCTACATGTCTATCCTTAATTACAGCATGCAACGGCCTTCATTTAATCTTCTTATCTCAATGGTCGCATGCACACATAAGTCTGCTACTTTTGGGGGTTAATTATGCCCTGGTCAATGTGTAAATCTCTAAATGTACAGTCTTTCACGGACGTAGGGAGTAGGTTGAGCACTTGAGCGTGAGCGTGTGTGTTGCATCGTGTGTTGTGTGCCGCATGGGTGCGTGAGTGTTGCGTACGTCCACGTGTACGTGTGAGTGTTGCATGTTGCATGCATGCATGCATGAATGGGGCTTACTCCCTCCCATTGACATGTTCATATTTCAAGCTTCCTCTGTTCCCTCCATATGGTGATACTCCCTCTGTTCCCAAATATAGTACAAAGTTGAGTCATCTATTTTGGAACGGAGGGAGTAGTACGGAGTAAAAGCCTCCCTCTGTTCTCAAATACGGAGTATTTGTCTTTCTACAGATTTCAACAAGTGACTAGGTACGGAGCAAAATGAGTGAAGTGAGCGTAGAGGCATAGGGATACTGTAGAAAGGAAGTCCTCGCGATCCATTTATTCCCCATCTCGTTCAGAGAGCACTATTCAACTAGTCTTCGCAGTGAAGTGACAATACACGCTGCAGCAGATGGGACACATAATTAATAAGCTGAGCTAGCGTGTTGGTGTTAGTAAATCAGTCTTACTCAGTACTCCCATCATGTTTGCCAGTAGAGCATGCTTCCGCAAATATGCCTATGCACCTCTGTCCTCCATTAACTGACATATGGGCCCTGTTGTGGTAGACCCACATGTCATCGGTGTAACTATTTACACTCCGAAGGACGGTATATCCTGGTAGTAGTACTAGTAGAATTGAGATTGAATGCACTTTCTTCCCTGTCTTCCACTCTTCTTCCTCCTCTCTTCCACATTGTCGTCCGCACACCATTTACCCCCGCTCACTGCTCGCCCGCCCGCGCCATCTTCCTTGGTAGCTCGCGCGTACCATATCCCCCCGCTCACTGCTCGGCCACACGAGGAGAAGCTTCTTCGCTCGCCCGCTCAAATCCACTTCCCCGCTGGCTCGCAGGCACCGAAAACCCCAATGGCAGAACCGACTGACACGCAGAGCCGCGATTGGAATTCCCTCCCCGATTTTCTCTTGGAGCAGATCTGTAGTCGTATGGACCTACTCAGCATCGTCCGTCTAGCCACATGCTCGGTGTCTTTGTATCGTCTACTCGTCTGCAACCGGCCGGATTACAAGCTCATTGCCTTGTTCAACAAGGGATTTGTCTATCTGGAATCCGGTCGCCGTACATGGTTATGGCTCATCATCAATCCTATTGAGGAAGCATTTCTGTCTGATGCTATAGTGCATGATGGCATCGTTTACGCGGTCGACGCACAGATTGGCTACCTATACTGGTGGAATCTATCGTCGTGTAATTGTTCTATCTCATCTCATCTTTACCTTATGAATACGACTGCCTGTTCATTTGTTACAAATTTAGAATGCATAGCATGTCTATAACCACATCATTGCTATATGTTCCTCTCATTTCCTAGATTTTTATGACCACACATGTTATTGTTAGAGTTGATATGAGAACAATTGGCATCTAATGATTGTTAGAATACATATTATGAGCATAACATCATGATTGCTATATGTTACTCTTGTTTACAAGATTTTTATAACAACGCATGTTATTGCTTAGAGTTGATATGAGAACAGTAGTAGTAAGTGCTATGGTAGAATATGAGTAGGCGTTGTCATAGCTGTTTTCCTCTCATTGTTACATGATGTTTGAACCATGACATATTGCTAGAATATGAAAGCCATTGTCTTATTTTTTTAACTTGGGGTATGATTATGACCATGGCATTGCAATTCTCTGTCTATGATATGTGTCACTGTTATAATAATCTTAATTCCACACATACTACAAACATGATTGTTTATTTTTGTCCTTTTGGTCTCCAATTTGAATTGTTGCAGCAGACGCAAATGCGCTGGCCTTCATGATTCCAGGACCTGGAATCATACCAGCCGATTGTTCAGCTGACGATGGTCATTTGATGCTCATTCGCACGTACCAAATTGACGAAACCATTACATCAAACCACATGTAGTACAATGCATGGGGCGTTCGTGACATTGATGGCTATGGCTGCTTCATGTTCGAGAAAGATCCCAGCTCCGTTGGGCCAGGCGTATTCAACTAGAGCAGGGTTTACAGCCTCGGCAACCACTCCTTGTTCCTCGGGCTCAATTATCCGATCATCCAACCAATCATCGATCATATCACCGGCGATGATTACTATGCTATGCAACTTCCATTCGCGAGGGGGGGCTGTGTTTACACATCATACCATGGGTTTCATGAATCACCATATCCAGAGATTCATCGACACAGCTTGTTGCCAGATAATCTTCAGTGTGTGAAAGGCATCAAGCTTCCATGCGATGGATGGCTGTTGCAAACCCGACATGCGGCGATGTGGTTCACGCCAATAGCAAATATGCACAACTTGATTCGTGCTGATCTCTAGACTGAGCCATGTATTCTGCTGCTGTAGCACGACCCTCTTTTGTTGGATATTATGTACTGTTGTTAGTTTGAAGCACTCCTCTGGTTTGAAGGATAGATACCTTCCTGGGATCAAGTGCATCCTAACTCACCTGTGTAGGATGTACTGATAATGATGATGGAGATGCTGTGTAGAAGCCATATATATATATATATACATATATCAGTTAGGCTTCAAGTGCGTACTTGTTAGTTAAACCTATGTATAAATTGTGACACTAAATACGACTAGTAAGTAGTACATTAGCAGTACTATTAGACGTCGGTCAAATTATTTATCATGTCCACACATTGAATTGGCGTGACAACACGCTGCGCGTGAGGTGACACAGGAATCCCGACGGCGTGTTCTTGTATTCTGGAATTACTGATGCAATTCGAAGAAGGATTGGCCCAACCTAAGAAACTTGAGGCCAAAGTGAGTGCTGACAGTGCGAGATTTCAGTCTCTCATCAATTTGTTCATACCAACCATCGACAGCGAGCATGGCATATGTTACACCCAACCTGAGAAACTTCCAGGTAAGACACCGATCGGCCGTCTACTTGGACAAACATATTCCTTTGTTTATAGCTCTATTTTTCTTTTTACACACAGACCTGGTGAAGCAGTTACAATTTAACAGTTAATAAAAAGTGAAACAAGTGACTGCAACATGCCAAAGATGTTATGAAAATGCCAACTATGTACACTAAAACCTGTATTCCATAATACTGTAGGTGTCACACTGAGTGGCCTAAGGAAGCATTTCTTCCAGTGCAATTCCAGGGCGTTCAAAAGGGGTGCGTGGACGCGTCGCAAGATACAGTCGGAGTGCGGCATGCACGCGATGTGGCACAAGACCGGCAATACCTTGCCGGTGATGGTCAACGGCCGACAGACGGGCAACAAAAAAGGTTCTGGTGCTGCACACCAACAAGAACTTCGACCAGCAGATGACCAACTGGGTGATGCGCCAGTACCACCTCGGGGACTTGGAGCAAGAGAAGGAGCGGGAGCTGGTCCTCTACAAGATTTTCTACCAGACGAACACTAGGGCCAGGAGTAAGAAGATTATAAGTTAGTTTGGTATTGGTAGTTGTACTACCTTGTCGTCCACAAGTTGGTATTGTTGTTAACGATCTTTTGGTATGAACTTGCATTTGTTTCCAACCATCATGCCGAGGGTCGACGTGGATATAAAGCTGAATCATTTTTTTCGAAACGAATTTTTAGGCACCTGATTCTTATTTGATGGGTAGCATAAGCACACGTCGTTCAAATTCCCAGTTCTCCATTTTTTTTGAAACAAGTGCATGCACTTATTATCACGATAAAAAACAATATTCGTGCTACATCCCAGTTATCAGTTTGTACTTGCAGAATTCTCTCGTTTATTGAGCACGTATATTGTTTTTTAGGTCGAGCAAGTTTCAACTAGGTTGTAGATTGCCAGGGTTGTTTTGTTTTTAATAGGCCCAGCCCATGACGACAACGGGGAACTGAGATCCAGCAGGTATCTATTGGCCTCTGGCCCGCCAGCATTAGTTATATTTTGTCTTACAACATCCGCAGGCAGTTTTTTTACTGAATCAAACACACAGCCTAGTTCTATTTTCCTCTTGAAACGCATGTCCTACATCCGTTTTCTAAGCTCTACCTATAGTTTTACTAGTTCGTATACACGTATCATTATATTGAAGACACATAAAATTCCCTTTTCATATTTACATCCTTATTTTTGTTGTTTTCCCCACCCAGCGCTGATGTTTCTACCACTGGTTTTCCCTTAAACCAACTAAATTTGTCCCACGTCTTATTTGCTTACAAAAACAAAATGATTTTTTTGGCAAATCAATAAGTTCTTAAAAAAATGTTTATCATTTCGGGATTACAACAGTTCGGACTCCACCGAAATATGCAAAATAAGGTTGGACTTTTTGACCGTGGTCCTAGGCAGAAAATGGGCTGTAATAAATTACTTAAGAATTAGAAAATGGGCTGTAAATTATAAAAAATAGCAAATGGGCTTTATGTTGTCTGCCCTAGATTTGGAGGCTGACTTGTGGGCCTACTAAGTTCATGCGTACACAAGGTTTCTCAAAAAAGAAACTTAGTCAACAATCGACTCTACCAGCGTCAGACCGTTAGATGTCAATCTAACGGCAATCGTGCTTCTTCAGTGTCTGATCCTCCTGCACCAGCCGCCCAAACCAGCACCGTCGGAACCGCCTGCTCCCGCCTCCCGTGGCCGGCAGTGCTGCCGGGAAGGCCTCACGGCCCCATCATACTCGCATCCCTGGCCTGTCTATCTCTCTACTCACCCACACCTCCTGTTATTTTCCGGCGACGACAGCTGAACCAGTCAACCCTCGTACTCTCCACCGTGTGGACAGCCACTGCCGTGTCTTCCCCGGCTCCGTGTCGTTCCCTTCGTAGGCCTCGCCATCGTCCACCACCCTGGTGCTCTCGGCGCGGTGTGGTCAACGAGGTCCATCCAATGACCATAGTGCTTCTTCAACCTCTGGTCTTCTTGCCCCAGCCGCCCAAAGCAGCGCCGATCGTGCCGCATGCTCCTGCCTCCCGTGGCCGGCTGTGCTTCCGTGGAGGCCTCCCGAACCGCGCGGGCTTCCACTGCTGCGTCATCCCCTTCCTAGGCCTCGCCGTCGTCCACCGCCGTGGTGCTCTCCGCGCGGCGTGGTCAACGTGGTCAAGGAATGACTTCCATCGGAAGAGTACTATACGTGGAGAGGCTGACAGCTGTATCCACGGCCACACCCCAGTTTTTTTGTGATTTGCCAAGCAAGTTGCTTTGTCAGGCCTGTTGGGCTGCAAATCTTTCAAGATGAGGAGAGCATTCATTTGGCTGGCCGAGAAAATGGCCCATCAGTAATGAGAAATGGGTTGTACATTTTTAAAACACATCAAACCGGCAATTAGTTTCAAATATCTTTTTTTTCATTTCGAGATTTTAAATTACATTAATTTTCATGCATGGAGAATTTGTTGGATTTTATATTGATATACATTTATTTTTAAAATCAGTTTGAGTGTGAGTCAAAATTTCGGGATTAAAAACAGTTCAGACCGCACCAAAATATGCAAAATTTCGTATAATTTTTTAACCGTGGCCACAATATGGGCTGTAATGCTAAAAAAAAGAATATGGGCTCCAAAAAAATCTTAATAATTAGCAAATGGGCTGTAAATTATTAGAAATAATGGCAGATGGGCTATATGCTATTCCCACAGATTTGAGGCTTTCCTAAAAAAAGGTTGACACACAAGCAGTGACTGTTGGATGGCCATCCAACGGCCGTCGTGCTTCTTCAATCTCTGCTCTTCCTGCTCCAGCCGCTCAAACAGGCGCCGGCGGGACTGCCTGCTCCCTCCTCCCTGTAGCCGGCTCTGCTGCCGCGCAGGCCTTACTGCCCCATTGTACTCCCATCGCTGGCCTAGCCATCCCTCTACTGACCCACACCTGCTGTTATTCACCGGTGACGGCAGACGAACCAGTAAACCCTCGTACAGTCATACTCCCCTCCGCGTGGGAAACAACTGCCGAGTCTTCCCTGCCTCCGTGTCGTTCCCTTCCTAGGCCTCGCCATCGTCCACCGCCTTGGTGCTCTCGGCGCGGCCTGGTCAACGTGGTCAACGATCGAGATGCATCTGAAGTGGACTTTAGGTGGAGAGGCTGGGTCCACAACCGCATGCAAGGAAATGCCTCCTTATTATGCACAAAATAATGATTCCTCCACCTAACATCTGGGACCCACCGAAAGGGCCTCTGTATTTCGCGAAAACAACATTACCGCCACTGATAGCTCGGACCCACCAGCTATATCTTCGCACGCAAGGAAGTGCCTCCTTATTACACACAAAAAAATGAATACTCCCCCTGTTAGCTGGGACCCAGTATAGTGGCAGGCTGACTTGTGGGCCTACTAAGTTGACGGGGACGGAGGGCTTTGTCAACTTAGCCAATATGCACGATTCTAGCTCCAGTGACCGTATGATGTCCATCCAACGGCCGTAGTGCTTCTTCAACCTCTGGTCTTCTTGCTCCAGCCGCCCAAACCAGCGCCGGTCGTGCGTCGTGCTCCTACCTCTCATGCCCGGCTATGATGCGGCGGAGGCCTCACCGCCCTACTACTCCAACTGCTGGCCAGGCCATCCCTCTACTCACCCGCACCCCCTGTTATTCTGCGGTGACGGCAGCCTCACACCGCAGCTGAACCAGTGAACCCTCGTACTCCTTTCCGCGCGGGCTTCCACTGCTGCGTCTTCCCCGGCTCCGCGTCATCCCCTTCCTAGGCCTCGCCGTCGTCCAGACCACCGCCCTGGTTCTCTCGGCGCGGCGTGGTCAACATGGTCAACGACCGACTTTCATCGGAAGAGTACTGTATGTGGAGAGGCTGACAGCTGGGTCCAGGCAGCCGCAAGGAGGTGCCTCCTTATTACGCGCAAAATAATTATTCCTCCACCTTACAGCAGGGAACCACTGGACAGGCCACCTTATTTCGCGAAAACACGTTTCCCCCCTGACTGCTCGGACCCACCGGACGGGCCAGCGTATTTCACGAAAAAAATGTTCCTCCTGCTGTCAGCTTGGACCCACCGGAAGTGCCTCCTTATTACACACAAAAAATGAATACTTCCCCTGCTAGCCGGGACCCACCATGGTGGGAGGCTGACTTGTGGGCCTACTAAGTTGACTGGGACGGGGGCCTTTGTCAACTTTAGTCAATATGAACGATTCTAGATCCACTGAATGTACGATGTCCATCCAATGGCCGTAGTGCTTCTTCAACCTCTGGTCTTCTTGCTCCAGCCACTCAAAGCAGCGCCGGTCGTGCCGCATGCTCCTGCCTCCCATGGCCGGCTGTGCTGCCACGGAGGCCTCACCACCCCCTACTATTCCCACCACTGGCGAGGCCCTGCGGCGATGGTGGCCTCACACCGCAGCCGAACCAATGAACCCTCATACTCCTCTCCGCGCGCGCGGGCTTCCGCTGCCACGGCTTCCCCTGCTCCCCGTCGTCCCCTTCCTAGGCCTCACTGTCGTCCACCGCCCTGGTACTCTCGGCGCGGCATGGTCAACATGGTCAAGGAACGACTTCCATCGGACGTGGACTATACGTGGAGAGGCTGACAACTGGGTCCACGGCGGCAGCAAGGAAGTGCCTCCTTATTACGCGGAAGTTCCTCCACCTGACAGCAGGGACCCACCGGACGGGCCGCCATATTTCGTGAAAAAAATGTTTCCCCCTGACTGCTGGGACCCACCAGCTACACCTTCGCACGCAAGGAATTGTGTCCGGGTAAAAAAAAACGATTTGCCCCCTGACTACTGGGACCCACCAGCTACATCTTCGCACGCAAGGAAGTGCATCTGGGCAAACAAAAAAGAAAACCAAAACGATTCGCCCCCCTGACTGGTGGGACCCACCGGCCCCCTGACTGCTGGGACCCACCAGATACATCTTCGCACGCAAGGAAGTGCGTCCGAGCAAAAAAAAGATTCGCCCCCTGACTGTTGGGACCCACCAGCTACATCTTCGCAGGCAAGGAAGTGCCTGACAGTCGGGACCCACCTGGTCGAAGCATACGTAGCGTTGTCATTCTGGTCGCGAACGTGTACGTACATACTAGTCGATGTAGAGGCGCGCATGTGTCATAGTAGAGGCGCGCACGTAGCATGTACATGTACGTACAACGGCCAGGGTGCAAGAAAGAAAATACGTCCACGTATGTGTACATACGGGCGGGGACTCGAACGCCTACTCGCGCATACGTACGGCGAGGGCTCATGTACATGGCTGGGTCCGAACGGAGAAATAGCGTCGTCGTCGTGTTCATGGGTCGGAACGGAATGCGTGGTCGTGTTCATCGGGAGGGCTTGGACGGAAGAGGCGATGGAAACGAGGCCTAGCATACCGCACACGGAGGAAACGGACCTCCTACGGTCGAAACGGGGGTCCTGTTATTCGGGAGGGGTGTGGCGTACCGCAAAACGGAGGAAACGGACCTCCTACGGTCATAACGGGGGTCCTGTTG
>NC_041388.1:457672487-457697945 GCF_002162155.2 Triticum dicoccoides | reverse complement strand
AATGCTCACTGTTCGTCCCATCGATCGGTTTCAGTTAGCAGTAGTAGCCAAGGAATCGCTCGATCGGGTTCAGTTAACAGCCATCGATCGATCGCTCAGGTTCAGTAACGCGTAGCCTGCAGTGCAATCGCTCGGGTTCAGTTAGAGCCCAAAGCCTCGCTCGGGATTAGTTAGAGCCAACGCCTCGCACACACGCGCGGACGTGTACAAGAGAAACGCGCATCGCTCAGCCCCCGACCTCCCACCGTAACTGGGAACTCCCCGAAATTTTCCTCCCCCTTGCTTCTACCACGGTTTTTTTCTGTCATGGACGGCCCAAAGAATGTCATGCAGCTACGTCTCTGGTCCGCCTAGGACGAAAAGCCCATTTTCTGTCATGATTTTTTGTCATAGAAGTAGGAGCCCACCACATCTATGATGATACCGGGTTTTGTCACAATTATCGTCATAGAAGTGTCATATGTATGACAGAAAAAAATTTCGTTCGGCCCAAAATGTCACGGATGTGTCTTTTTTTTGTAGTGTGCGCTTGTGGGCTTCGGCTTCAGTTGCCCTTGTTTTCTTGAGCTCCGAAGCAACTGTGGCGACCTTAGGCTTCGAGCCTATCATACTGGCAGGGAAGACAATGTGAGGTTCTTCCTACATTGATGCTTCAGGTTGGGCCACATCAGGCTTCTTCTTCTTCTTCTTGCCAGCCATTCTGGGGTCGATGCCAGGTCGCCCCAGAGCCTTGCGCTTTTCAGCTTCATTGTAGCCTTGAACACATTTGGCAGCCAAGTGTTTCATGCGCTCTCGAGAACTTTTAGCTTCTTCACGTTTCTTGTGGAACGCCTCCTTGAGCTCATGCAGCATGACCTTGAAGTTTTGGATGTCTGCCATGTTGAGCTTGGCCATGTGCTTCTTGAACTGAGCCTTTTCATTGTCAATCTTACGCTTCAGCTCAACAATTCTCTGTGCAAGAGCCAGCTCAGGAGCAATGGCTCCATGGAAGGAGACGCTGAGGCCAATTGGGAGTTGAAGATCATCAAAACTGAGGTCTGGGCTGTCGAACTAGTCATCAATGAACTTGTACATGATCTCCACACATCAAAGAGGGGAAGATCATTGAAGATTTCTCCATCTTGCTTGCTCTTTATAAGCAGCTCAAGAGCATCATCGCCAAGATCATCGTCGCTAGACAGATCAATGGCTTCATTCTCATTCCTCAGAACGGCAGCAGGGGTCAATGCTTGACCAGTTGGTTTCATGGGCTTCTTCATCTTGTTAGACTTGGAGATGCGAGAGAGATCTTCAGACTACACACTGGCTTCAGGAGGTGCAGTGGCCAGAGGCTTCGCCCGTGAAACTTTTTGTGCAGAGGAGGACTTTGAAGCCTTTGGTTTCTTTTGCTTCACAGGCTTCGATGGTGCAGGCGCTTCGTCAGAATCATCATCATCTACAGAGTGATCCACGGCTGCCCCTTGAACCTGAATGTGAGTGATGAGACCTTCAAGGTTGTAGAAGGGCCCAACAATATTGGGTTCAGCATCGCGTGTGCCATCGACACGAGGAGCAGAGGGACCGGGGTTGAAGTCTAACCCAAGCGACTTCTTGTTCTTTTTGGCAGAAGTTTTGGCAAACTGGAAGTTGCGCTTAAAGAGATTGTCTTCACGACACCTTAACAGAGAGGATGGGTCGGCATTAGTAGGCTGAGGTCCCCATATCATGCAAGGGTAGAAGCCTTGAGCAATAGCTTCGGACTTCGACTTGGGCTGAAGTCCTTTGTATATAATATCTCCCCAGGGGCCCTTGATGGCATTCTTTTCAGCATATTCGTCAGTGACAAATTTGTACTTGAACCATTCCTCTGCCCAATGTCTTTGAATCGATTGGATTCAGTTCTTGTGTTCTCCATAGGTCTCTTCTGGATCTGACTTGTATAGCTCATAGAGATCCGGTGGCAGGTCCTTAGCAGTGTTTTCACGGTGCTGTCCGCCGCCCTTCCTGACTGTTTTTTCTGTCGCCATGAAATTCAGACTGAATGGCTTCAGAACTTGCAAAGGCTTCCTTCTGCTGGTCAGACAGGAATTAGCTTCGGGAGAATTGATGTGATGTTGTAAGAACTCTACAAATGAATGCAGACTATGAGAACCAAGAGATTCTCCCATGGACATGTACCTGTGACAGCACTAGAGATGTGAGGGAAGGGGAAGAGGTCATATGCATTCTCAAAAGATTTTGAAGATAAATCAGTTTAGAAGACATTGACCTCATAGTGCGAAGACATTCAATCATATGTAGAGAGTTGGTTCCAGATTTGTACGAATCCACGAATAAGTACAAGTGAGGAATCTAACTACTTTGTGAAGCATAAGTGAACATACTAGGCATGTCATGAGATGTAGAAAAGGATAGATTCAATTTGTTGGGACAAAAACCATGTGAGGTTGAAAAGGATGAATCTATGGATCAAAAGGACTTAAAAAAAGCTTTTATTTACCACTCGAGGAACTTCTAGACGGAGTAGAAGATGAGGCCGAGTAGTTTGATCTTCCGTGCCCTAACTTGGCGACGAAGGACACCTATGGTGACGGCGGAGAAGACGATGTCCGTGGTCGGCATGAGGATGGCATCGGTGAGGTCACGGCAGCTAAGCGCTTCGTCGCCGGCGTCGTCGAGGGCTAGCTGTGGCGCTAGGGTTTGTGCGAGAAGGAGAAGTGGAAGAAGAGATAATGACTGGGGTGTGGCATGTATTTATAAGGATAGGGACGGCACAACGTTATTACGCAGGTGCCCCTAGCGGTTCACATCTGAAGGACACGTGGCGAACATGCAACACATTGGACGTTGTTCCATGTTCCCACACACTCCTGGATTGTCGGGTGGTCGTCCCCGCTTCTCTGGGTTTCAGGAAAAAAGGATTGAGAATTTAAATCAGATTTAATGTTTGTCGTTGTGTCTTCTGCTGACAAGGACGCAGAGAAGACATTTGTCAGTTTCAATAAAATGCATATGATTTGGATAGACAGAGTTTGAGGCAGAAAGCATAGAGAGGTTAGGGTCCGATCACATTCACTTAGTTCAAAAGATTCAAATGAGAAGACATAGCTATAAGTGAATGCTGTAGAGGACATAACACTAATATATGTATATATCAGAATACAACCAAATCAACATAGTGAAGATAAACATGAGGACATGTTGAAATTTGAAGACAAACCGAATGCGAAGACATAGCAGATGTAACGCCATGAGACAAACACTTCAAACAGAAGAATTTGGTGGTGGCGTTACCCACCGTATAGGAAGTATTAGACCCAGACACGGTGCACAATTATCATGGCGCTCCGAAGTCAAATTCCACGTTAATATATTCACACTTAGAATGTAATTCTTCATTGATTGAAGATATACTTTACTTTGTGTGTTGCACATCTAAGTCATCAACATGCATAAGTGTTAGGATGTGTGCCTGATCACAGGACATTTGAGGATTCCAAGATATTTAGCTCACACCGCAACATGCAAAACCTTTTCTCATCCAAGGGCTTTGTGAAGATATCTGCCAGTTTCTCTTCAGTGTTGACGTGTATGATATCAATATCTTCCTTCATGACATGATCTCTGAGAAAGTGATGACGAATTTCAATGTGCTTTGTCTTCGAGTGCTGAACTGGGTTGTTGGCAATCTTGATGGAGCTTTCGTTGTCGCAGTAGAGTGGTACTTGTTTCAGATGGATGCCATAGTACTTGAGTGTTTGCTTCGTCCATAGAATCTGAGCGCAGCAAGATCCAGTAGCGATGTATTCAGATTCAGAAGTGGAGAGTGATACACAGTTCTGCTTCTTTGAAGACCAATAAACAAGTGATCGTCCCAGAAAGTGACATGTGCCTGATGTAGACTTCCGATCTACCTTGTCACCAGCATAATCAGCATCTGAGAAGCCAACTAGATCAAACTCTGAGCCCTTTGGATACCAGAATCCTAATGTTGGGGTGTAAGCCAAATATCGAAGAATTCTCTTCACAGCTAAGTGATGTGATTCCTTTGGTGCCGCTTGGAATCGAGCACACATGCAAACACTAAGCATAATATCTGGCCTAGATGCACATAAGTAAAGCAACGAACCAATCATGGAGCGATATATTCCTTTTGATCGAACTCTTTACCATTGGCGTCAGGACCCAGATGACTCTTGGTTGGCATTGGCGTCGTGTAACCATTGCAGTCTTGCATTCCAAACTTCTTCAGGCAATCTTTGAGGTATTTCTCTTGAGATATGAAGATGCCGTTGCGTTGCTGCCGTATTTGAAGACCAAGGAAGAACTTCAGCTCACCCATCATGGACATCTGATATTGCTCTTGCATCATGTGTCCAAACTCATCACTGTATTTTTGATTAGTGCAACCGAAGATAATGTCATCCACATATATTTGGCACACAAACAGTTCACCATCATATGTCTTCGTGAAGAGTGTGGGATCCAGGGAACCATGTTTGAAACCTTTGCTCTTCAGGAAGTCTTTGAGTGTGTCATACCAAGCACGAGGGGCCTGTTTGAGGCCATACAGTGCCTTATTGAGTTTGTATACCATATCAGGGTGTTTTGGATCTTCAAAACCAGGCGGTTGTGCAACATACACTTCTTCTTCAATCTTGCCATTTAGAAAGGCACTCTTCACATCCATTTGATACATAAGGATATTATGATGATTTGCATAGGCTAGCAATATGCGAATAGCTTCAAGCCTAGCCACAGGAGCAAATGTTTCATCGAAGTCAATTCCTTCAACTTGAGTGTATCCTTGAGCAACGAGATGAGCCTTGTTTCTGACAACTTGACCATGCTCATCTTGCTTGTTGCGATATATCCATTTAGTGCCTATGATATTGTGTTTACGAGGATCAGGACGCTTGACCAGTTCCCATACATTATTCAGCTCGAACTGTTGAAGCTCTTCTTGCATAGCTTGAATCCATCCAGGTTCCATGAAGGCTTCATCAACATTCTTGGGTTCAGATATTGAGACAAATGCAAAGTGCCCACAGAAATTTGCTAGCTGTGTTGCCCTTGAACGAGTGAGTGGACCAGGTGCATTGATGCTATCAATTATCTTCTCAATCTGCACTTCATTTGCAACACGAGGATGAACTGGACGAAGATTTTCCTCTTGCTGATCATTGTCATCGTTTGGAGGGTTGTCTTCAGGCTGAGCATTGTCTTCTGGTTGATTAGGTGCACAAATGATAAGTTCCTCTTCAGGCTATACTTTAGACGGTATGATTTCTCCAGTTCCCATGAGCTTGATGGATTCACTAGGTGGAATTTCATCTAGCACATTTGGCAGGTGCTCTCTTTGCGAGCCGTTAGTCTCATCGAACTGCACATCCACAGTTTCAACCACTTTATAGTGAAAGAGGTTGAAGACTCTATAGGAGTGCGAATCCTTTCCGTAACCAAGCATAAAACCTTCATATGCTTTCGGTGCAAATTTTGAAGTGTGATGTGAATCCTTGATCCAGCACCTAGCACCAAATACTCTGAAGTAACTAACATTTGTCTTCTTACCAGTGAGGATTTCATAGGATGTTTTCTTCAGAAGCTTGTGAAGATAAACACGGTTGATGACATGGCATGAAGTATCAATAACTTCAGGCCAGAACTTTCTTGGTGTCTTGTATTCATCGAGCATCATCCGAGCCATCTCAATGAGTGTTCTGTTCTTGCATTCCACGATACCATTCTGCTGCGGTGTGTACGGAGCTGAGAACTCATGAGTGATGCCCAATGTATCAAGATAAGTGTCGAGGCCGGTGTTCTTGAATTCAGTGCCATTGTCACTTCTGATGTGCTTGATCCTGATGCCATAGTTATTCATGGCTCGATTGGCGAAGCATCTGAAGACATCCTGCACTTCAGTCTTGTAGAGAATTATGTGTACCCATGTCTATCTTGAATAATCATCAACAATGACGAAGCCATAGAGACAAGCAGTAGTAGTTAGAGTAGAGTAGTGAGTAGGGACGAAGAGGTCCATGTCTTGCAGTTCGAAGGGTTGAGTCATTGTAATGATTGTCTTCGAGGGATGCTTGACCCTCATCATCTTTCTAGCTTCGTAGGCACCGCATAAGTGATCCTTCTTGAACATGACGCCCTCGATGCCTATGACGTGCTTCTTCTTTGCGAGAGTATGCAAATTCCTCATGCCAGCATGCCCTAGCCTCCGATGCCAGAGCCAACATTCTGAAGCTTTTGCAAGAAGACATACGGCAAGCTGTGGTCCTGCTGAGAAATCTACCATGTACAAATCGTCTTTGCGATACCCTTCAAAGACTAGAGACTTGTCAGATTCCATCAGAACAAGGCAACGATATTTTCCAAATATCACAATCATGTTCAAGTCACAAAGCATTGAGACAGACATTAAGTTGAAACCAAGGGATTCAACAAGCAACACTTTATCCATGTGCTGATCCTTTGAGATTGCAACTCTACCCAGACCCAATACCTTGCTTTTACCAGTATCAGCAAATGTGATGTGACTTTTGTCAGATGGACGTAAGGTTGAGTCCATGAGAAGACTTCGTTCGCCAGTCATGTGATTAGTACATCCACTATCAATAATCCATTCTGAAGTAGCTGGTGTCATACCCTATAGTGCAGTTAGGGGGATAGGCTTCACGAAGAGCATTGTGAAGCATAAACATTTGACGAGCAATTGGATTATGAAAGCTTAGATCAAGGTTAGGACTGATAGGACGAATAGCAAGCGACTCAGGAACAAAATACATAATAAGACCATTTGGGAATTTTGATCTTGCGCCCTACAAGATGTTTTAGGTCCCCAGCAATAGCATCAGACGCCTTTGATTTCCGGGTGGAGACCTTTCCCTAAAAAAGAAAGTTAGTTCTTCTTAACCACCCACATCTTCAAGGGTGGCTTAGAAGCAATGAGTCTAAGTGCAGCATCTGAGAACTTTGACTTTGGAGCCCTAGCAAATAGCCTTGCAGGAGGTGAATAGTACTCATATGAATAAGTAGAATAGTTCTTAGTTTTATGAACATAGCAGTTTGAAGAAACACACTCATATTCATAAGTATGAGTATGGTTTCCCTGCAAAACATTGGCGTTAGGGTGACTCAGGTGAGTCCTCTGTCTGTATGAATCCTTTGGACCATATGAAGACTTTGGTCTGGGATTTTTCTTCTTCCCAGGCGGTGTCATGATGACATTCACCGAAACATTCTCAAGACAACTTTTGGGAACCCAGACCTTCTTCATAGGTGGCCCATCCCTGCAGTTAGCACCAATATACCTGACAAACACACCACCATTCTGATTCTTAAACAGTTTATAGTTTGCATCAAAGGATTCATCAACGATAATAGGGTTAGCACAAGTGAATCCAGATAAGGTGGATGGATCCACTGAAGGTCCCTTTGCAGAAACCCATGTAGTCTTGGGGTACTGCTCAGGCTTCCACTAGGAGCCATCAACATTCATTTTCCTCTCGAACCCAACACCCTCTTTCCTAGGGTTTCGGTTCAGAATCTGCTTTTTGAGGACACCACACAGTGTCTGATGCCGTCTGAGACTTTTGTACATCCCAGTTTCAAGCAATGTGATACGTCTCCATCGTATCTATAATTTTTGATTGTTCCATGCCAATATTCTACAACTTTCATATACTTTTGGCAACTTTTTATACTATTTTTGGGACTAACATATTGATCCAGTGCCCAGTGGCAGTTCCTGTCTGTTGCATGTTTTATGTTTCGCAGAATATCCATATCAAACAAATCCAAACGGGATAAAAACTTACGGAGCATATTTTTGGAATATTTGGAAAATTCCAGAAGAAAAATCCACGTGAGACGGTGCCCGAGGTGGCCATGAGGCAGGGGGACGCACCTGCCCCCCTGGGCGCGCCCCTAACCCTCATGGGCCACCTGTAAGGCGGTTGATGCCCTTCATCAGCCGCAAGATAGCTAATTTTCGGAAAAAAATTCACGGCGTAGGTTTCGATCCAATCGGAGTTACGAATCTCCATATATACCCGAAACGGTGAAAGGGCGGCAGAACAGAACGCAGAAACAGAGAGAGACAGAGAGACAGATCCAATCTCGGAGGGGCTCTCGCCCCTCCCATGCCATGGAGGCCAAGGACTAGAGGGAATACCCTTCTCCCATCTAGGGAGAAGGTCAAGGAAGAAGAAGACGAAGGGGCCCCCTCTCCCCTTCTCATTCGGTGGCACCGGAACGCTGCCGTGGCCGTCATCATCATCACCGCGATCTACACCAACACCTCTGCCGTCTTCACCAACATCTCCATCACCTTCCCCCCTCTATCTATAGTGGTCCACTCGCCCGGAACCCGCTGTACCCTCTACTTGAACATGGTGCTTTATGCTTCATATTATTATCCAATGATGTGTTGCCATCCTATGATGTCTGAGTAGATTTTTGTTGTCCTATCGGTGGTTGATGAATTGCTATGATTGATTTAATTTTCTTGTGGTTATGTTGCGTTCCTTTGGTGCCCATCATATGAGCGCGCGCGTGGATCACACCATAGGGTTAGTTGTATGTTGATAGGACTATGTATTGGAGGGCAAGGTGACAGAAGTTTCAACCTAGCATAGAAATTGATGCATACGAGATTGAAGGGGGACCAATATATCTTAATGCTATGGTTGGGTTTTTACCTTAATGAACGTTAGTAGTTGCAGACGCTTGCTAATAGTTCCAATCATAAGTGCATAGAATTCCAAGTAAGGGATGACATGCTAGCAGTGGCCTCTCCCACATGAAACTTGCTATCAGTCTAGTGAAGTAGTCAATTGCTTAGGCGCAATTTCGCAACTCCTACCACCACTTTTCCACACTCGCTATATTTACTTTATTGCTTGTTTACTTACAACAGCCCTTACTTTTTATTTACGCTCTCTTTATTATCTTGCAAACTTATCCAACAACACGTACAAAGTACTTCTAGCTTCATACTTGTTCTAGGTAAAGAAAACGTCAAGCGTACGTAGAGTTGTATCGGTGGTCGACAGAACTTGAGGGAATATTTGTTCTGCCTTTAGCTCCTCGTTGGGTTCGACACTCTTACTTATCAAAAACTGTTGCGATCCCCTATACTTGTGGGTTATCAAGACCTTTTTCTGGCGCCGTTGCCGGGGAGCAATAGCGTGGGGTGAATATTCTCGTGTGTGCTTGTTTGCTTTATCACTAAGTAATTTTTATTTGCTGTTCTTAGTTGTTTTCTATCTTTAGTTATTGGTAGGAAACGCAAAATACCAAAAAAAATTAGTTGTACCTGCTAAACCAATGGTTGAAGAACCACTCAAAATCTATCACACTGCTGAAGCTTATTACTTGGATCATCTTTGATCCCTATGTGCTCGTGCTGAAACCCCAACTAGCTTAGTTGAGGGCAAATCTTTAGATGAGCATGCTTGTTATGTGCGACACCGAATATCTGGAAAAGGGAAAATTTTACTGGGTCAAATTCATCATTTGCAATGCTATGCTTGGAATTTATGCGAAATATATGATATTACTTGTTGTTCTGAAAACCCTAAGAAACACCTTCCCTATCAATGTGAGTTTAGTGATAATGGAATCGTATCTTCGTATGCTAAGGGTGTTTATAGTTACTATGATGTTCAACAAATTGAAGAATTTGTTGCTTTTAAGGGTGCTTATGAAATTGCTTCTTTCATTGAAACGTATGATGCTACTCTTTACAAATCTGAAAATTTTGACATACTTAAATATTGCTATGATAATTATGCTTCTAATGCCTATGTTGAACCATATATTGAGGACTACCTCGCTGTCCAAGAAGAGATTAATATTTTGCAGGAGTCTATGGAAGAAGAAATTGATGAAACTGTGAGCTCACTGGATGAAAAAAATGAGGAGGAGAGCGAAGAGCAAAAGCGGATTAGCTACCCGTGACCACCTTCTAATGAGAGTAACTCTTTAACTCATACATTGTTTAATTTCCCTTTGTGGTTACCGAAGGATGATTGCTATGATGATTGTTATGATTCTATTGATTCTTTTGAAATATCCCTTTTTGATGATGCTTGCTATGCTTGTGGCCAAGATGCCAATATGAATTATGCTTATGGAGATGAACTTGCTATAGTTCCTTATGTTAAACATGAAATTGTTGCTATTGCACCCACGCATGGTAGTCCTATTATCTTTTTGAATTCTCCCGACTACACTATATCGGAGAAGTTTGCACTTATTAAGGATTATATTGATGGGTTGCTTTTTACCGTTGCACATGATGGTTTTGATGATATAATATGCATGTGCTTGCAGCTCCTACTTGCAATTATTATGAGAGAGGAACTATATCTCCACCTCTCTATGTTTCCAATACGCACTACTAGGGAAAAGGCTAACAGCAGCGCGGGTTTTAGGTGTATCAGTAGCGCGGGGACCGACGCTATTAATAAGGCGCTATAGCTAACACGTAGCAGTAGCGCGTGCTCACCAGCGCTACTGCTACACAAGTGTAGCAGCAGCGCGCTTAATGGAAGCTCGCTACTGCTAATAGCTACAGCGCGCTTCTCCTGTGCGCGCTACTGCTACTACAGCGCTGGTGCGATCTTTTGTCCACTCACTACTGCTAATTTTAGTAGTTTTTTGTTTTTTTTGCCATATTTGTTTTGTATTTGAACAGGCTTTATAGAAGAATCTTTAGCACATACAAATGTCATCATGATACACATACAAATGCCTACGATGCCATAAATGTAATCATAGCATATACATACAAATAGTCTCATCATAATCATCATCCAACACAAAGTGGTATGTTGACATCATCTCAAAAATAGTGATACATGCAAGTCTCGAATACTTGCAACTACAACGTCATCCATCTAAACAAAGGTATACGCGAGAAGAGCTATCACCACTAGTAGAAAAAGGGTCAAACGTGAAGCACATTAGTGCCGGTTTGAATTTGAGCCGGCACTAATGTGTGCATTAGTGCCGGTTCCAACGGCTAGCCGGCCGCTCTCATTAGTACCGGTTCGTGGCAAACCTTTAGCACCGGTTCGTGCCACGAACCGGTACTAAAGTGAGTGGTGGCAGGATGTTGTCAGTCCGGGGCCCCTCCAGCACCTTTAGTATCGGGTGGTATCACGAACCGGTACTAAAGGTCGTCCTACATAGACCCTTCGTCCACCCGAGCTCGCTCTGTTCTTCCCCTTTCCCCTCTCCTCTCTGTTCTTTTCCCTCTTCCTCTCAAGCTCATCACACATTTTCCCCAAAATTTGTCAAGATTTGAAGGCCCCCATCCATTCAAATGATCACAAAGGTTAGCAACTGTGTCCTTTCATCTCTCATTGCTAGATTAGCTCGTGTAATGCTTTATATAGTGATTGATTTTTGAGTTTAGTAATTTGGGAGGAATTATATATATGTGCTAGTATTTGATTTATATGCAATTTGAGGTCAAAAATATCACTTAGTTTGCATATGTAGGTGTGGTTTACTTAGTACCTTCTAAATCTCTGTCGTAACCACCGTCGATCGCTCGCAACGTCCCGTCGTCGGCAGCACCTTGTGGTGAGCCTCTTGTTCAGGAAGTTTTATATAAAAAAATGATGTTTGTGTGATTTGGATATATAGTTACTCGTATAATTATCTTACCCATACGTTGTTTGTTATACATAGTGCCATGGTTTTGATATCCGTCCCCGTCGGCCCTTGTCCGGGTTATGATTCGGATGTGGTATATTCTCTTTTAAAACTATTCATTGCATTTCGTGTTTATGACAAATTATGCCCATCAAGTTGACATAGATATTTGTATGTAGGAGGTAGTTGAACCAGAAATTCCAACCGACCCTATTGTCTAGAGGTTAAATTTAGTTGAAAGAGAAAACGAGGATTTGACGGAAAAATTGAAAAGAATTGAGGGGGAGAAGATGGAATTGGAGTTGCATGTTGCCGATGTCGTCGATGATCACAAGATTAAGATGGAGAAAATGCGCTTGAAGATTAGAAAGATTAGAAAATATGCCATTCATTGTGAGGCTTGGTATCATTATGTTGTTGGATCAATTGTTACCTTAGTTGCGATCTTGATCGCATTTGTTGTTGCATTTAAATTCTTTAGCTAGAGAGTTATTTGTTTGTTGCATTTAAGTGTTGCATGGTCTTTATGTATAAACTTTATGTATTGTATTAATTTGGTGTTTTAGGTGCTGTGTATTGAAGATGAGCCGGCAATGGATGTACGATGACCGATGCTGTCCTGAGTTCATTAATGGCGTGCATACTTTTCTGCTTGCAGCTGAGGCAAACAAGCGGGCGGATGGTTTTATGCCTTGTCCATGTGCTGGCTATAAGAATGGTCACAATTACTCTACGTCAAGAACCATTCACATCCACCTGTTTGAGTCCGGTTTCATGCCCCACTATAATGTTTGGACCAAGCATGGAGAAAGAGGGGTTATGATGGAAGACAATGAAGAAGAAGAGGACGACAACAGCTATCCTGGCCATGGGTTCCCTGAATACGATGATTCAACAATGAGGGCAGAAGCTGAGCCGGCAATGCGGAAGAAGCTGAAGAAGAGGCATCGGATGAGCCCGTTGATGATCTAGGTCGGGCCATTGCTGATGCAAAGAGAAACTGCGCAAGTGATTTGGAGAAGAAGAAGTTGCAGCGCATGTTAGAGGATCACAAAAAAATGTTGTACCCGAATTGCGTAGGTGACAAGAAAAAGCTGGGCACCACACTGGAATTGCTACAATGGAAGGAAGAGAATGGTGTATCTGACAAGGGATTTGGAAAGTTGCTGGTAATGATAAAGAATATGCTTCCAAAGGAC
Source organism: Triticum dicoccoides (assembly GCF_002162155.2). Lineage (NCBI taxonomy): Eukaryota > Viridiplantae > Streptophyta > Magnoliopsida > Poales > Poaceae > Triticum > Triticum dicoccoides. Next base: position 457,685,094 of record NC_041388.1, on the reverse strand, counting down.
AACGAATTGCCCGAGAGTACGTACGAAGCAAAGAAGGCTGTCTGCCCTCTAGGGTTAGAGGTGCAGAAGATACATGCATGCCCTAATAATTGCATCCTCTACCGCAGTGAGTGCGAGGATTTGAACGCTTGCCCAGTATGCGGTGCATTGCGCTATAAGATCAGCCGCGATGACCTTGGTGATGTCGAGGGCGAGCGTCCCAGGAAGAAGATTCCTGCCAAGGTGATGTGGTATGCTCCTATAATACCACGGTTGAAACGTTTGTTCCAAAACAAAGAGCATGCCAAGGCGATGCGATGGCACAGAGAAGACCGTAAGAAAGACGGAAAGTTGAGAGTACTCACTGACGGGTCGCAGTGGAGAAAAATTGAAAGAAAGTACGGTAAGGAGTTTGCAGATGACGCAAGGAACGTATGGTTTGGTCTAAGCGCAGATGGCATTAATCCTTTTGGGGAGCAGAGGAGCAACCATAGCACCTGGCCTGTGACTCTATGTTTGTATAACCTTCCTCCTTGGTTGTGCATGAAGCGGAAGTTCATTATGATGCCAGTGCTCATCCAAGGCCCTAAGCAACCCGGCAACGACATTGATGTGTACCTAAGGCCATTAGTTGAAGAACTCTTACAACTATGGAATGGAACAGGTGTTCGCGCGTGGGATGAGCACATGGGGGAAGAATTTGACAAAGGCATTGCTGTTCGTGACCATCAATGATTGGCCTGCTCTTAGTAACCTTTCAGGACAGACAAACAAGGGATACTGCGCATGCAAGCACTGTTTGGACGATACTGACAGTATATATTTGGCTAATTGTAAGAAGAATGTGTACCTGGGACATCGTCGATTTCTTCCGAGCAGGCATCCCGTAAGAAAGAAAGGCAAGCATTTCGAAGGTGAGGCGGATCACCGGACGAAGCCTCGCCACCGTATTGGTGCTGATGTACATGATATGGTTAAGGATTTGAAGGTGGTCTTTGGAAAGGGTCCTGGTGGACAACCTGTTCCGAATGACGCTGACGGACGCGCAGACTACAAGAAATATGTCAACTTGTGACCTTCTATTAGTGACCCTAGAAGAATTGGTCATAGATCTATGACCATTTCAGACCAATTGGTCAAAAGTTGTTCGGGGGGCTCCAAAACCTAAACTATAACGACCATTTTGGTCAGAAAGGTCGTAATTTCCTTACACAAAATGGTCATAAAGCAGATAGCACTGGTCTGCTGCCTTATTTCTAGCTGATCATGACCAATATAGATGGTCATAACCTTGTAAATTGTGGTGGGTTGCTATGACTAGGCGCCACCTCATCAGTTTTGCCTATGTGTCATGTCCATGTGGCAGTTTTTGCCCTAGGTTGTGAAGCAACCTATATTTTTGTCATTCCCAAAATTCCCAAAAAAATCTCATAAATTCTTTGGGTCATATCTTCATCAAATATGTAAAAATTCTTCCTTGCCTAGTTCAAAACTAATTCAACAATATTCATTTTCCTATTCTGTTCACGACAACACTTTATGAAGGAAGTGCTATTTATATATTCTTGATTGCCCTAGGAATTTTTGGGCACTCTTTCCTATCCAAATCATTACCGCATGACAAAATTCAGCTCCACTTTCCTAGCAAATCTTCCTTGGCAAATTTCCAAAGTTTTTGTCCACCTAGAAGCATTGTGAAGGAAGTACCTTTTTATATATCCAAATGACATGAAATTTATACAGTTTCTTCATATGCCCAAATTATCACCCTCCTCCAAATTGTAGCTCAGGCAAATTATCTATGTGAGCCCAGGTTCAATTTATATTTTATGGCCAAATTGGCACGTTGCAAAGCAAGTGTTATCTAGACCCCTCCTATTAACCTCAAACTCTTTGGGCACTCTTCCATACCCAAATCATTGCCACATGATAATATTCAAATCCATTTTCCTAGTCAATCTTTCTCAGGAAATTTTCAAACTTTCTACCTTGAGAGAAGCTTTGTGAAGTAAGTACTAGCTAGGCTTACCCAAATGATCTGAAAATCTAGCAAGGCATAACCATACCTATGTAACTTACGTATACAAAATTTGAGCTCATTTCATTCATCCAATTTCTCTCACTAGTTTTCCCAAGTTTCTGTCCATAGAAGAGCATTGTGAAGGAAGTACCACTTTGGCATGTCCAAATGGTATCAATTTTCTACGGTGCTTTCCAATGCGCAAATAACCATCCTCCACCAAATTTCAGCTCAATCCATTCATTATTTTGAGCCCAGCTTCAACATTCATATTTCTGTCCAGTGTGGTACTTTGCAAAGCAAGTACCACCTAGGATCCTCCTTTTGATCTAAAAATTTGCGAAGACATTCTTCTTAGTAGATGATCATCCTCAGGAAAAACTCACGCCCATTGGCCATATGCATTTCCCGTACCGCTAATCAAACACTTGGCTGCTAATTCATGTTTGAGCATCGATCAGTCTCCTCGTGAGAATCTTATGTTGTAATTTTCTTCCTAGAACCTACCTGGGGAGTGCCCAACCCACTAGACATGCCTAGGCTGCCCAGAACACATGGCAACACCACGGTCACGCGGTGACCACGCGTCAGGCATGCGAGTTTACGCGCTCTAGAGTTGGGGGCCTTGGCCGCCGCCCAAACCTCGACGTATCGCCATCAAACCATGTATTTATGATTAAATGGGTACTTATGTAACTATAAATGATTTTTGGAAAAAATAAATAGTAAACTATGAGGCAGTTGCAGTTCAAATTTGACCCGCTTCCTACTGAATCGGCGGGAATTTGTCTTTTTCACCAGAGGTGGATCAAAATTTTGATGCCCAACAATTTTGTCAATTGTGCATTAAATATGGCCTAGTATTTTATAAAAATGATTTGGTCCAATTTTGCAACAATTATTTGGGAGGTCCTTCACAAAAAAACCTCCTTTTGGGCACTCAAAAAATGGAAAATGGTTTTTTCGTCCAAAGAAAATGAAAACTTCCTTAGGCAACATTGTTTGCCATTCCAATATACACCCTTGTGCACAATATGGGATCATTTGAACAAATTATGCCATGAATGTGGCCATAAGATTGATCATTTGGCTTGAAAGCATTTGATATCCACACGTGATAGCTCGATTTTGAGAACACTTTTTTTAAAATAATTGTCATATTACAAGTTTGTTATTTTTCTTGGGAACTTGGCCACATATAATGACACAATGCGAAGATTTCCCAATTTTTTGATTTTTTTGAATTTTTTATGCCCGTTTCAAAATGCGGTCAAAACGGCAGGAATGACCGTTCCTAGCTAGTGGTTGAATCTTGAATTTTTTTGTGTTTCTCTGATTAAATAGGTACTTATGTAACTAGAAATGATTTTTGGAAAAAATAAATAACAAACTATGAGGCAGCTACAGTTTAAATTTGACCCGCTTCCAGCTGAATCGGTGGAAATTTGTCTTTTTCACGAGAGGTGGATCAAAACTTTTTGCACCCAACCATTTTGTCAATTGTGCATTAAATATATCCTAGTATTTTAAAAAATTGATTTGGTCCAATTTTGCAACAATTATCTAGGAGGTCCTTCACAAAAAAACCTCGTTTTGGGGACTCGAAAAATGAAAAATGGTATTTTCGTCCAAAGAAAAATGAAAACTTCCTTAGGCAACATTGTTAGCCATTCCAATATGCACCCTTGTGCACAATATGAGATCATTTGAACAAACTATGCCATGAATGCGGCCATAAGATTCATCATTTGGCTTGAAAGCCATTGATCTCCACACGTGATAGCTCGTTTTTGAGAACACTTTTTTAAAATAATTGCCGTATTACAAGTTTGTTATTTTTCCTAGGAACTTGGCCACATATAATGACACAATGCGAAGGTTTCCCAATTTTTTGATTTTTTTGAATTTTTTATGTCTGTTTCAAAATGCGGTCAAAACGGCGGGAATGACCGTTCTTAGCTAGTGGTTGAATCTTGGAATTTTTTTGGTGTTTCTATGATTAAATAGATACTTATGTACCTAGAAATGATTTTTGGAAAAAATAAATAACAAACTATGAGGCAGCTACAGTTCAAATTTGACCCGCTTCCAACTGAATCGGTGGAAATTTGTCTTTTTCACGAGAGGTGGATCAAAACTTTTTGCACCCAACCATTTTGTCAATTGTGCATTAAATATATCCTAGTATTTTAAAAAATTGATTTGGTCCAATTTTGCAACAATTATCTAGGAGGTCCTTCACAAAAAAACCTCCTTTTGGGGACTCGAAAAATGAAAAATGGTTTTTTCGTCCAAAGAAAAATGAAAACTTCCTTAGGCAACATTGTTAGCCATGCCAATATGCACCCTTGTGCACCATATGAGATCATTTGAACAAACTATGCCATGAATGCGGCCATAAGATTCATCATTTGGCTTGAAAGCCATTGATCTCCACACGTGATAGCTCGTTTTTGAGAACACTTTTTAAAAATAATTTCCGTATTGCAAGTTTGTTATTTTTCCTAGTAACTTGGCCACATATAATGACACAATGCGAAGGTTTCCCAATTTTTTGATTTTTTTGAATTTTTTATGCCTGTTTCAAAATGCGGTCAAAACGGCGGGAATGACCGTTCTTATCTAGTGGTTGAAACTTGGAATTTTTTTGGTGTTTCTATGATTAAATAGATACTTATGTACGTAGAAATGATTTTTGGAAAAAATAAAGAGCAAACTACAAGGCAGCTACAGTTCAAATTTGACCCGCTTCCACCTGAATCAGCGGAAATTTGTCTTTTTCATGAGAGGTGGATCAAAACTTTTTACACCCAACCATTTGGTCAATTGTGAATTAAATATGTCCTAGTATTTTAGAAAAATGATTTGGTCCATTTTTGCAACAATTATTTGGTAGGTCCTTCACAAAAAAACCTCCTTTTGGGCACTCGAAAAATGGAAAATGGTTTTTTCGTCCAAAGAAAATGAAAACTTCCTTAGGCAACATTGTTGGCCATTCCAATATGCACTCTTGTGAACAATATGAGATCATTTGAACAAACTATGCCATGGATGTGGCCATAAGATTGATCATTTGGCTTGAAAGCCATTGATTTCCACACATGATAGCTCATTTCTGAGAACACTTTTTTAAAATAATTGCCGTATTACAAATTTGTTATTTTTCCTAAGAACTTGGCCACATATAATGACACAATGCGAAGGTTTCCCAATTTTTTGATTTTTTATTTTTATTTTTTTATGCCCGTTTCAAAATGCGGTCAAAACGGTGGGAATGACCGTTCCTAACTAGTGGTTGAATCTTGGAATTTTTTTGGTGTTTCTATGATTAAATAGATACTTATGTACTTGAAATGATTTTTGGAAAAAATAAAGAGCAAACTACAAGGCAGCTATAGTTCAAATTTGACCCGCTTCCAACTGAATCGGCTGAAATTTGTCTTTTTCATGAGAGGTGGATCAAAACTTTTTACGCCCAACCATTTGGTCAATTGTGCATTAAAATATGGCCTAGTATTTTAGAGAAATTATTTGGTCCAATTTTGCAACAATTATTTGGGAGGTCCTTCACAAAAAAACCTCCTTTTGGGCACTCAAAAAATGGAAAATGGATTTTTCGTCCAAAGAAAATGAAAACTTCCTTAGGCAACATTGTTTGCCATTCCAATATGCACCGTTGTGGACAATATGAGATCATTCGAACAAACTATGCCATGGATGTGGCCACAAGATTGATCATTTGGCTTGAAAGCCATTGATCTCCACACGTGATAGCTCGTTTCTGAGAACACTTTTTAAAAATAATTGCCGTATTACAAGTTTGTTATTTTTCCTGGGAACTTGGCCACATATAATGACACAATGCGAAGGTTTCCCAATTTTTTGATTTTTTTGAATTTTTTATGCCCGTTTCAAAATGCGGTCAAAACGGCGGGAATGACCGTTCCTAGCTAGTAGTTGAATCTTGAATTTTTTTGGTGTTTCTCTGATTAAATAGGTACTTATGTAACTAGAAATGATTTTTGGAAAAAATAAATAGCAAACTATGAGGCAGCTGCAGTTCAAATTTGACCCGCTTCCAACTGAATCGGTGGAAATTTGTCTTTCTCATGAGAGGTGGATCAAAACTTTTTGCACCCAACCATTTTGTCAATTGTGCATTAAATATGTCCTAGTATTTTAAAAAATTGATTTGGTACAATTTTGCAACAATTATTTGGGAGGTCCTTCACAAAAAAACCTCCTTTTGGGGACTCGAAAAATGAAAAATGGTTTTTTCGTCCAAAGAAAAATGAAAACTTCCTTAGGCAACATTGTTAGCCATTCCAATATGCACCCTTGTGCACAACATGAGATCATTTGAAAAAACTATGCCATGAATGCGGCCATAAGATTGATCATTTGGCTTGAAAGCCATTGATCTCCACACGTGATAGCTCGTTTTTGAGAACACTTTTTAAAAATAATTTCCGTATTAAAAGTTTGTTATTTTTCCTAGGAACTTGGGCACATATAATGACACAATGCGAAGGTTTCCCAATTTTTTGATTTTTTTGAATTTTTTTATGCCTGTTTCAAAATGCGGTCAAAACGGCGGGAATGACCGTTCTTAGCTAGCGGTTGAATCTTGGAATTCTTTTGGTGTTTCTATGATTAAATAGATACTTATGTACCTAGAAATGATTTTTGGAAAAAATAAAGAGCAAACTACAAGGCAGCTACAGTTCAAATTTGACCCGCTTCCAATTGAATCAGCGGAAATTGGTCTTTTTCATGAGAGGTGGATCAAAACTTGTTACACCCAACCATTTGGTCAATTGTGCATTAAATATGTCCTAGTATTTTAGAAAAATGATTTGGTCCATTTTTGCAACAATTATTTGGTAGGTCCTTCACAAAAAAACCTCCTTTTGGGCACTCGAAAAATGGAAAATGGTTTTTTCGTCCAAAGAAAATGAAAACTTCCTTAGGCAACATTGTTTGCCATTCCAATATGCACCCGTGTGCACAATATGAGATCATTTGAACAAACTATGCAATGGATGTGGCCATAAGATTGATCATTTGGCTTGAAAGCCATTGATTTCCACACATGATAGCTCGTTTCTGAGAACACTTTTTTAAAATAATTGCCGTATTACAAGTTTGTTATTTTTCCTAAGAACTTGGCCACATATAATGACACAATGCGAAGGTTTCCAAATTTTTTGATTTTTTATTTTTATTTTTTATGCCCGTTTCAAAATGCGGTCAAAATGGTGGGAATGACCGTTCCTAACTAGTGGTTGAATCTTGGAATTTTTTTCGTGTTTCTATGATTAAATAGATACTTATGTACCTAGAAATGATTTTTGGAAAAAATAAAGAGCAAACTACAAGGCAGCTATAGTTCAAATTTGACCTGCTTCCAACTGAATCGGCTGAAATTTGTCTTTTTCATGAGAGGTGGATCAAAACTTTTTACGCCCAACCATTTGGTCAATTGTGCATTAAATATGGCCTAGTATTTTAGAAAAATTATTTGGTCCAGTTTTGCAACAATTATTTGGGAGGTCCTTCACAAAAAACCTCCTTTTGGGCACTCAAAAAATGGAAAATGGTTTTTTCGTCCAAAGAAAATGAAAACTTCCTTAGGCAACATTGTTTGCCATTCCAATATGCACCCTTGTGCACAATATGAGATCATTTGAACAAACTATGCCATGGATGTGGCCACAAGATTGATCATTTGGCTTGAAAGCCATTAATCTCCACACGTGATAGCTCGTTTCTGAGAACACTTTTTTAAAATAATTTCCGTATTACAAGTTTGTTATTTTTCCTGGAAACTTGGCCAGATATAATGACACAATGCGAAGGTTTCCCAATTTTTTGATTTTTTTGAATGTTTTATGCCCGTTTCAAAATGCGGTCAAAACAGCGGGAATGACCGTTCCTAGCTAGTGGTTGAATCTTGAATTTTTTTGGTGTTTCTCTGATTAAATAGGAACTTATCTAACTAGAAATGATTTCTGGAAATAATAAATAGCAAACTATGAGGCAGCTGCAGTTCAAATTTGACCCGCTTCCAGCTGAATCGGTGGAAATTTGTCTTTCTCGCGAGAGGTGGATCAAAACTTTTTGCACCCAACCATTTTGTCAATTGTGCATTAAATATGTCCTAGTATTTTAAAAAATTGATTTGGTACAATTTTGCAACAATTATTTGGGAGGTCCTTCACAAAAAAACCTCCTTTTGGGGACTCGAAAAATGAAAAATGGTTTTTTCGTCCAAAGAAAAATGAAAACTTCCTTAGGCAACATTGTTAGCCATTCCAATATGCACCCTTGTGCACAATATGAGATCATTTGAACAAACTATGCCATGAATGCGGCCATAAGATTGATCATTTGGCTTGAAAGCCATTGATCTCCACACGTGATAGCTCGTTTTTGAGAACACTTTTTTAAAATAATTTCCGTATTAAAAGTTTGTTATTTTTCCTAGGAACTTGGGCACATATAATGACACAATGCGAAGGTTTCCCAATTTTTTGATTTTTTTGAATTTTTTTATGCCTGTTTCAAAATGCGGTCAAAACGGCGGGAATGACCGTTCTTAGCTAGCGGTTGAATCTTGGAATTCTTTTGGTGTTTCTATGATTAAATAGATACTTATGTACCTAGAAATGATTTTTGGAAAAAATAAAGAGCAAACTACAAGGCAGCTACAGTTCAAATTTGACCCGCTTCCAATTGAATCAGCGGAAATTGGTCTTTTTCATGAGAGGTGGATCAAAACTTTTTACACCCAACCATTTGGTCAATTGTGCATTAAATATGTCCTAGTATTTTAGAAAAATGATTTGGTCCATTTTTGCAACAATTATTTGGTAGGTCCTTCACAAAAAAACCTCCTTTTGGGCACTCGAAAAATGGAAAATGGTTTTTTCGTCCAAAGAAAATGAAAACTTCCTTAGGCAACATTGTTTGCCATTCCAATATGCACCCGTGTGCACAATATGAGATCATTTGAACAAACTATGCAATGGATGTGGCCATAAGATTGATCATTTGGCTTGAAAGCCATTGATTTCCACACATGATAGCTCGTTTCTGAGAACACTTTTTTAAAATAATTGCCGTATTACAAGTTTGTTATTTTTCCTAAGAACTTGGCCACATATAATGACACAATGCGAAGGTTTCCAAATTTTTTGATTTTTGATTTTTATTTTTTATGCCCGTTTCAAAATGCGGTCAAAATGGTGGGAATGACCGTTCCTAACTAGTGGTTGAATCTTGGAATTTTTTTGGTGTTTCTATGATTAAATAGATACTTATGTACCTAGAAATGATTTTTGGAAAAAATAAAGAGCAAACTACAAGGCAGCTATAGTTCAAATTTGACCTGCTTCCAACTGAATCGGCTGAAATTTGTCTTTTTCATGAGAGGTGGATCAAAACTTTTTACGCCCAACCATTTGGTCAATTGTGCATTAAATATGGCCTAGTATTTTAGAAAAATTATTTGGTCCAGTTTTGCAACAATTATTTGGGAGGTCCTTCACAAAAAACCTCCTTTTGGGCACTCAAAAAATGGAAAATGGTTTTTTCGTCCAAAGAAAATGAAAACTTCCTTAGGCAACATTGTTTGCCATTCCAATATGCACCCTTGTGCACAATATGAGATCATTTGAACAAACTATGCCATGGATGTGGCCACAAGATTGATCATTTGGCTTGAAAGCCATTAATCTCCACACGTGATAGCTCGTTTCTGAGAACACTTTTTAAAAATAATTTCCGTATTACAAGTTTGTTATTTTTCCTGGAAACTTGGCCAGATATAATGACACAATGCGAAGGTTTCCCAATTTTTTGATTTTTTTGAATGTTTTATGCCCGTTTCAAAATGCGGTCAAAACAGCGGGAATGACCGTTCCTAGCTAGTGGTTGAATCTTGAATTTTTTTTGGTGTTTCTCTGATTAAATAGGAACTTATCTAACTAGAAATGATTTCTGGAAATAATAAATAGCAAACTATGAGGCAGCTGCAGTTCAAATTTGACCCGCTTCCAGCTGAATCGGTGGAAATTTGTCTTTCTCGCGAGAGGTGGATCAAAACTTTTTGCACCCAACCATTTTGTCAATTGTGCATTAAATATGTCCTAGTATTTTAAAAAATTGATTTGGTACAATTTTGCAACAATTATTTGGGAGGTCCTTCACAAAAAAACCTCCTTTTGGGGACTCGAAAAATGAAAAATGGTTTTTTCGTCCAAAGAAAAATGAAAACTTCCTTAGGCAACATTGTTAGCCATTCCAATATGCACCCTTGTGCACAATATGAGATCATTTGAACAAACTATGCCATGATTGCGGCCATAAGATTGATCATTTGGCTTGAAAGCCATTGATCTCCACACGTGATAGCTCGTTTTTGAGAACACTTTTTTAAAATAATTGCCGTATTAAAAGTTTGCTAATTTTCCTAGGAACTTGGCCACATATAATGACACAATGCGAAGGTTTCCCAATTTTTTTGATTTTTTTGAATTTGTTATGCCTGTTTCAAAATGCGGTCAAAACGGCGGGAATAACCGTTCTTAGCTAGTGGTTGAATCTTGGAATTTTTTTGGTGTTTCTATGATTAAATAGATACTTATGTACCAAGAAATGATTTTTGGAAAAAATAAAGAGCAAACTACAAGGCAGCTACAGTTCAAATTTGACCCGCTTCCAACTGAATCAACGGAAATTTGTCTTTTTCATGAGAGGTGGATCAAAACTTTTTACACCCAACCATTTGGTCAATTGCATTAGATATGTCCTAGTATTTTAGAAAAATTATTTGGTCCATTTTTGCAACAATTATTTGGTAGGTCCTTCACGAAAAAACCTCCTTTTGGGCACTCGAAAAATGGAAAATGGTTTTTTCCTCCAAAGAAAATGAGAAGTTCCTTAGGCAACATTGTTTGCCATTCCAATATGCACCCGTGTGCACAATATGAGATCATTTGAACAAACTATGCCATGGATGTGGCCATAAGATTGATCATTTGGCTTGAAAGCCATTGATTTCCACACATGATAGCTCGTTTCTGAGAACACTTTTTTAAAATAATTGCCGTATTACAAGTTTGTTATTTTTCCTAAGAACTTGGCCACATATAATGACACAATGCGAAGGTTTCCCAATTTTTTTATTTTTTATTTTTATTTTTTTATGCACGTTTCAAAATGCGGTCAAAACGGTGGGAATGACCGTTCCTAACTTGTGGTTGAATCTTGGAATTTTTTTTGGTGTTTCTATGATTAAATAGATACTTATGTACCTAGAAATGATTTTTGGAAAAAATAAAGAGCAAACTACAAGGCAGCTACAGTTCAAATTTGACCCGCTTCCAACTGAATCAGCGGAAAATTATCTTTTTCATGAGAGGTGGATCAAAACTTTTTACACCCAACCATTTGGTCAATTGTGCATTAAATATGTCCTAGTATTTTATAAAAATGATTTGGTCCATTTTTGCAACAATTATTTGGTAGGTCCTTCACAAAAAAACCTCCTTTTGGGCACTCGAAAAATGGAAAATGGTTTTTTCGTCCAAAGAAAATGAAAACTTCCTTAGGCAACATTGTTTGACATTCCAATATGCACCCGTGTGCACAATATGAGATCATTTGAACAAACTATGCCATGGATGTGGCCATAAGATTGATCATTTGGCTTGGAAGCCATTGATTTCCACACATGATAGCTCGTTTCTGAGAACACTTTTTTAAAATAATTGCCGTATTACAAGTTTGTTATTTTTCCTAAGAACTTGGCCACATATAATGACACAATGCGAAGGTTTCCCAATTTTTTGATTTTTTATTTTTATTTTTATGCCCGTTTCAAAATGCGGTCAAAATGGTGGGAATGACCGTTCCTAACTAGTGGTTGAATCTTGGAATTTTTTTGGTGTTTCTATGATTAAATAGATACTTATGTACCTAGAAATGATTTTTGGAAAAAATAAAGAGCAAACTACAAGGCAGCTATAGTTCAAATTTGTCCTGCTTCCAACTGAATCGGCTGAAATTTGTCTTTTTCATGAGAGGTGGATCAAAACTTTTTACGCCCAACCATTTGGTCAATTGTGCATTAAATATGGCCTAGTATTTTAGAAAAATTATTTGGTCCAATTTTGCAACAATTATTTGGGAGGTCCTTCACAAAAAACCTCCTTTTGGGCACTCAAAAAATGGAAAATGGTTTTTTCGTCCAAAGAAAATGAAAACTTCCTTAGGCAACATTGTTTGCCATTCCAATATGCACCCTTGTGCACAATATGAGATCATTTGAACAAACTATGCCATGGATGTGGCCACAAGATTGATCATTTGGCTTGAAAGCCATTAATCTCCACACGTGATAGCTCGTTTCTGAGAACACTTTTTAAAAATAATTTCCGTATTACAAGTTTGTTATTTTTCCTGGAAACTTGGCCAGATATAATGACACAATGCGAAGGTTTCCCAATTTTTTGATTTTTTTGAATGTTTTATGCCCGTTTCAAAATGCGGTCAAAACAACGGGAATGACCGTTCCTAGCTAGTGGTTGAATCTTGAATTTTTTT
>NC_041388.1:457642679-457671392 GCF_002162155.2 Triticum dicoccoides | reverse complement strand
TTGGTCCATTTTTGCAACAATTATTTGGTAGGTCCTTCACAAAAAAACCTCCTTTTGGGCACTCGAAAAATGGAAAATGGTTTTTTCGTCCAAAGAAAATGAAAACTTCCTTAGGCAACATTGTTTGCCATTCCAATATGCACCCGTGTGCACAATATGAGATCATTTGAACAAACTATGCAATGGATGTGGCCATAAGATTGATCATTTGGCTTGAAAGCCATTGATTTCCACACATGATAGCTCGTTTCTGAGAACACTTTTTTAAAATAATTGCCGTATTACAAGTTTGTTATTTTTCCTAAGAACTTGGCCACATATAATGACACAATGCGAAGGTTTCCAAATTTTTTGATTTTTTATTTTTATTTTTTATGCCCGTTTCAAAATGCGGTCAAAATGGTGGGAATGACCGTTCCTAACTAGTGGTTGAATCTTGGAATTTTTTTCGTGTTTCTATGATTAAATAGATACTTATGTACCTAGAAATGATTTTTGGAAAAAATAAAGAGCAAACTACAAGGCAGCTATAGTTCAAATTTGACCTGCTTCCAACTGAATCGGCTGAAATTTGTCTTTTTCATGAGAGGTGGATCAAAACTTTTTACGCCCAACCATTTGGTCAATTGTGCATTAAATATGGCCTAGTATTTTAGAAAAATTATTTGGTCCAATTTTGCAACAATTATTTGGGAGGTCCTTCACAAAAAACCTCCTTTTGGGCACTCAAAAAATGGAAAATGGTTTTTTCGTCCAAAGAAAATGAAAACTTCCTTAGGCAACATTGTTTGCCATTCCAATATGCACCCTTGTGCACAATATGAGATCATTTGAACAAACTATGCCATGGATGTGGCCACAAGATTGATCATTTGGCTTGAAAGCCATTAATCTCCACACGTGATAGCTCGTTTCTGAGAACACTTTTTAAAAATAATTTCCGTATTACAAGTTTGTTATTTTTCCTGGAAACTTGGCCAGATATAATGACACAATGCGAAGGTTTCCCAATTTTTTGATTTTTTTGAATGTTTTATGCCCGTTTCAAAATGCGGTCAAAACAACGGGAATGACCGTTCCTAGCTAGTGGTTGAATCTTGAATTTTTTTGTTGTTTCTCTGATTAAATAGGAACTTATCTAACTAGAAATGATTTCTGGAAATAATAAATAGCAAACTATGAGGCAGCTGCAGTTCAAATTTGACCCGCTTCCAGCTGAATCGGTGGAAATTTGTCTTTCTCGCGAGAGGTGGATCAAAACTTTTTGCACCCAACCATTTTGTCAATTGTGCATTAAATATGTCCTAGTATTTTAAAAAATTGATTTGGTACAATTTTGCAACAATTATTTGGGAGGTCCTTCACAAAAAAACCTTCTTTTGGGGACACGAAAAATGAAAAATGGTTTTTTCGTCCAAAGAAAAATGAAAACTTCCTTAGGCAACATTGTTAGCCATTCCAATATGCACCCTTGTTCACAATATGAGATCATTTGAACAAACTATGCCATGATTGCGGCCATAAGATTGATCATTTGGCTTGAAAGCCATTGATCTCCACACGTGATAGCTCGTTTTTGAGAACACTTTTTTAAAATAATTGCCGTATTAAAAGTTTGCTAATTTTCCTAGGAACTTGGCCACATATAATGACACAATGCGAAGGTTTCCCAATTTTTTTGATTTTTTTGAATTTGTTATGCCTGTTTCAAAATGCGGTCAAAACGGCGGGAATAACCGTTCTTAGCTAGTGGTTGAATCTTGGAATTTTTTTGGTGTTTCTATGATTAAATAGATACTTATGTACCAAGAAATGATTTTTGGAAAAAATAAAGAGCAAACTACAAGGCAGCTACAGTTCAAATTTGACCCACTTCCAGCTGAATCAACGGAAATTTGTCTTTTTCATGAGAGGTGGATCAAAACTTTTTACACCCAACCATTTGGTCAATTGCATTAGATATGTCCTAGTATTTTAGAAAAATTAATTGGTCCATTTTTGCAACAATTATTTGGTAGGTCCTTCACAAAAAAACCTCCTTTTGGGCACTCGAAAAATGGAAAATGGTTTTTTCGTCCAAAGAAAATGAAAAGTTCCTTAGGCAACATTGTTTGCATTCCAATATGCACCCGTGTGCAAAATATGAGATCATTTGAACAAACTATGCCATGGATGTGGCCATAAGATTGATCATTTGGCTTGAAAGCCATTGATTTCCACACATGATAGCTCGTTTCTGAGAACACTTTTTTAAAATAATTGCCGTATTACAAGTTTGTTATTTTTCCTAAGAACTTGGACACATATAATGACACAATGCGAAGGTTTCCCAATTTTTTTATTTTTTATTTTTATTTTTTTATGCCCGTTTCAAAATGCGGTCAAAACGGTGGGAATGACCGTTCCTAACTTGTGGTTGAATCTTGGAATTTTATTTGGTGTTTCTATGATTAAATAGATACTTATGTACCTAAAAATGATTTTTGGAAAAAATAAAGAGCAAACTACAAGGCAGCTACAGTTCAAATTTGACCCGCTTCGAACTGAATCAGCGGAAATTTATCTTTTTCATGAGAGGTGGATCAAAACTTTTTACACCCAACCATTTGGTCAATTGTGCATTAAATATGTCCTAGTATTTTAGAAAAATGATTTGGTCCATTTTTGCAACAATTATTTGGTAGGTCCTTCACAAAAAAACCTCCTTTTGGGCACTCGAAAAATGGAAAATGGTTTTTTCGTCCAAAGAAAATGAAAACTTCCTTAGGCAACATTGTTTGACATTCCAATATGCACCCGTGTGCACAATATGAGATCATTTGAACAAACTATGCCATGGATGTGGCCATAAGATTGATCATTTGGCTTGGAAGCCGTTGATTTCCACACATGATAGCTCGTTTGTGAGAACACTTTTTTAAAATAATTGCCGTATTACAAGTTTGTTATTTTTCCTAAGAACTTGGCCACATATAATGACACAATGCGAAGGTTTCCCAATTTTTTGATTTTTTTGAATTTTTTATGCCCGTTTCAAAATGCGGTCAAAACAGCGGGAATGACCGTTCCTAGCTAGTGGTTGAATCTTGAATTTTTTTGGTGTTTCTCTGATTAAATAGGTACTTATGTAACTAGAAATCATTTTTGGAAAAAATAAATAACAAACTATGAGGCAGCTGCAGTTCAAATTTGACCCGCTTCCAGCTGAATCGGTGGAAATTTGTCTTTCTCACGAGAGGTGGATCAAAACTTTTTGCACCCAACCATTTTGTCAATTGTGCATTAAATATGTCCTAGTATTTTAAAAAATTGATTTGGTACAATTTTGCAACAATTATTTGGGAGGTCCTTCACAAAAAAACCTCCTTTTGGGGACTCGAAAAATGAAAAATGGTTTTTCGTCCAAAGAAAAATGAAAACTTCCTTAGGCAACATTGTTAGCCATTCCAATATGCACCCTTGTGCACAATATGAGATCATTTGAACAAACTATGCCATGAATGCGGCCATAAGATTGATCATTTGGCTTGAAAGCCATTGATCTCCACACGTGATAGCTCGTTTTTTAGAACACTTTTTTAAAATAATTGTCGTATTAAAAGTATGTTATTTTTCCTAGGAACTTGGCCACATATAATGACACAATGCGAAGGTTTCCCAATTTTTTGATTTTTCTTGAATTTTTAAGCCTGTTTCAAAATGCGGTCAAAACAGCGGGAATGACCATTCTTAGCTAGTGGTTGAATCTTGGAATTTTTTGGTGTTTCTATGATTAAATAGATACTTATGTACCTAGAAATGATTTTCGGAAAAAATAAAGAGCAAACTACAAGGCAGCTACAGTTCAAATTTGACCCGCTTCCAACTGAATCAGCGGAAATTTGTCTTTTTCATGAGAGGTGGATCAAAACTTTTTACACCCAACCATTTGGTCAATTGTGCATTAAATATGTCCTAGTATTTTAGAAAAATGATTTGGTCCATTTTTGCAACAATTATTTGGTAGGTCCTTCACAAAAAACCCTCCTTTTGGGCACTCGAAAAATGGAAAATGGTTTTTTCGTCCAAAGAAAATGGAAACTTCCTTAGGCAACATTGTTTGACATTCCAATATGCACCCGCGTGCACAATATGAGATCATTTGAACAAACTATGCCATGGATGTGGCCATAAGATTGATCATTTGGCTTGAAAGCCATTGATTTCCACACATGATAGCTCGTTTCTGAGAACACTTTTTTAAAATAATTGCCGTATTACAAGTTTGTTATTTTTCCTAAGAACTTGGCCACATATAATGACACAATGCGAAGGTTGCCCAATTTTTTGATTTTTTATTTTTATTTTTTTATGCCTGTTTCAAAATGCGGTCAAAATGGTGGGAATGACCGTTCCTAACTAGTGGTTGAATCTTGGAATTTTTTGGTGTTTCTATGATTAAATAGATACTAATGTACCTAGAAATGATTTTTGGAAAAAATAAAGAGCAAACTACAAGGCAGCTATAGTTCAAATTTTACCCGCTTCCAACTGAATCGGCTGAAATTTGTCTTTTTCATGAGAGGTGGATCAAAACTTTTTACGCCCAACCATTTGGTCAATTGTGCATTAAATATGGCCTAGTATTTTAGAAAAATGATTTGGTCCAAGTTTGCAACAATTATTTGGAAGGTCCTTCACAAAAAAACCTCCTTTTGGGCACTCAAAAAATGGAAAAAAAAATTCGTCCAAAGAAAATGAAAACTTCCTTCGGCAACATTGTTTGACATTCCAATATGCACCCTTGTGCACAATATGACATCATTTGAACAAACTATGCCATGGATGTGGCCACAAGATTGATCATTTGGCTTGAAAGCCATTGATCTCCACACGTGATAGCTCGTTTCTGAGAACACTTTTTAAAAATAATTGTCGTATTACAAGTTTGTTATTTTTCCTGGGAACTTGGCCATATATAATAACACAATGCAAAGGTTTCCCAATTTTTTGATTTTTTTGATTTTTTTGAATTTTTTATGCCCGTTTCAAAATGTGGTCAAAACGGCGGGAATGACCGTTCCTAGCTAGTGGTCGAATCTTGAATTTTTTTGGTGTTTCTCTGATTAATTAGGTACTTATGTAACTGGAAATGATTTTTGGAAAAAATAAATAGCAAACTATGAGGCAGCTGCAGTTCAAATTTGACCCGCTTCCAGCTGAATCGGTGGAAATTTGTCTTTCTCACGAGAGGTGGATCAAAACTTTTTGCACCCAACCATTTTGTCAATTGTGCATTAAATATGTCCTAGTATTTGAAAAAATTGATTTGGTACAATTTTGCAACAATTATTTGGGAGGTCCTTCACAAAAAAACCTCCTTTTGGGGACTCAAAAAATGGAAAATGGTTTTTTCGTCCAAAGAAAAATGAAAACTTCCTTAGGCAACATTGTTAGCCATTCCAATATGCACCCTTGTGCACAATATGAGATCATTTGAACAAACTATGCCATGAATGCGGCCATAAGATTGATCATTTGGCTTGAAAGCCATTGATCTCCACACGTGATAGCTCTTTTCTGAGAACACTTTTTAAAAATAATTGCCGTATTACAAGTTTGTTATTTTTCCTAGGAACTTGGCCACATATAATGACACAATGCGAAGGTTTCCCAATTTTTTGATTTTTTTGAATTTTTTATGCCCGTTTCAAAATGCGGTCAAAACGGCGGGAATGACCGTTCCTAGCTAGTGGTTGAATCTTGAATTTTTTTGGTGTTTCTCTGATTAAATTGGTACTTATGTAACTAGAAATGATTTTTGGAAAAAATAAATAACAAACTATGAGGCAGGTGCAGTTCAAATTCGACCCGCTTCCACCTGAATCGGTGGAAATTTGTCTTTCTCATGAGAGGTGGATCAAAACTTTTTGCACCCAACCATTTTGTCAATTGTGCATTAAATATGTCCTAGTATTTTAAAAAATTGATTTGGTACAATTTTGCAACAATTATTTGGGAGGTCCTTCACAAAAAAACCTCCTTTTGGGGACTCGAAAAATGAAAAATGGTTTTTTCGTCCAAAGAAAAATGAAAACTTCCTTAGGCAACATTGTTAGCCATTCTAATATGCACCCTTGTGCACAATATGAGATCATTTGAACAAACTATGCCATGAATGCGGCCATAAGATTGATCATTTGGCTTGAAAGCCATTGATCTCCACACGTGATAGCTCGTTTTTGAGAACACTTTTTTAAAATAATTGCCGTATTAAAAGTTTGTTATTTTTCCTAGGAACTTGGCCACATATAATGAAACAATGCGAAGGTTTCCCAATTTTTTGATTTTTTTGAATTTTTAAGCCTGTTTCAAAATGCGGTCAAAACAGCGGGAATGACCGTTCTTAGCTAGTGGTTGAATGTTGGATTTTTTTTGTGTTTCTATGTTTAAATAGATACTTATGTACCTAGAAATGATTTTTGGAAAAAATAAAGAGCAAACTACAAGGCAGCTACAGTTCAAATTTGACCCGCTTCCAACTGAATCAGCGGAAATTTGTCTTTTTCATGAGAGGTGGATCAAAACTTTTTACACCCAACCATTTGGTCAATTGTGCATTAAATATGTCCTAGTATTTTAGAAAAATGATTTGGTCCATTTTTGCAACAATTATTTGGTAGGTCCTTCACAAAAAACCTCCTTTTGGGCACTCGAAAAATGGAAAATGGTTTTTTGATCCAAAGAAAATGAAAACTTCCTTAGGCAACAATGTTTGCCATTCCAATATGCACCCGTGTGCACAATATGAGATCATTTGAACAAACTATGCCATGGATGTGGCCATAAGATTGATCATTTGGCTTGAAAGCCATTGATTTCCACACATGATAGCTCGTTTCTGAGAACACTTTTTTAAAATAATTGCCGTATTACAAGTTTGTTATTTTTCCTAAGAACTTGGCCACATATAATGACACAATGCGAATGTTTCCCAATTTTTTGATTTTTTATTTTTATTTTTCTATGCCCATTTCAAAATACGGTCAAAATGGTGGGAATGACCGTTCCTAACTAGTGGTTGAATCTTGGAATTTTTTTGGTGTTTCTATGATTAAATAGATACTTATGTACCTAGAAATGATTTTTGGAAAAAATAAAGAGCAAACTACAAGGCAGCTATAGTTCAAATTTGACCCGCTTCCAACTGAATCGGCTGAAATTTGTCTTTTTCATGAGAGGTGGATCAAAACTTTTTACGCCCAACCATTTGGTCAATTGTGCATTAAATATTTCCTAGTATTTTAGAAAAATTATTTGGTCCAATTTTGCAACAATTATTTGGGAGGTCCTTCACAAAAAAACCTCCTTTTGGGCACTCAAAAAATGGAAAATGGTTTTTTCGTCCAAAGAAAATGAAAACTTCCTTCGGCAACATTGTTTGCAATTCCAATATGCACCCTTGTGCACAATATGAGATCATTTGAACAAACTATGCCATGGATGTGGCCACAAGATTGATCATTTGGCTTGAAAGCATTTGATCTCCACACGTGATAGCTCGTTTCTGAGAACACTTTTTAAAAATAATTGCCGTATTACAAGTTTGTAATTTTTCCTGGGAACTTGGCCACATATAATTACACAATGCGGAGGTTTCCCAATTTTTTGATTTTTTTGAATTTTTTATGCCCGTTTCAAAATGCGGTCAAAACGGCGGGAATGACCGTTCCTAGCTAGTTGTCGAATCTTGAATTTTTTTGGTGTTTCTCTGATTAAATAGGTACTTATGTAACTAGAAATGATTTTTGGAAAAAATAAATAGCAAACTATGAGGCAGCTGCAGTTCAAATTTGACCCGCTTCCAACTGAATCGGTGGAAATTTGTCTTTCTCGCGAGAGGTGGATCAAAACTTTTTGCACCCAACCATTTTGTCAATTGTGCATTAAATATGTCCTAGTATTTTAAAAAATTGATTTGGTACAATTTTGCAACAATTATTTGGGAGGTCCTTCACAAAAAAACCTCCTTTTGGGGACACGAAAAATGAAAAATGGTTTTTTCGTCCAAAGAAAAATGAAAACTTCCTTAGGCAACATTGTTAGCCATTCCAATATGCACCCTTGTGCACAATATGAGATCATTTGAACAAACTATGCCATGATTGCGGCCATAAGATTGATCATTTGGCTTGAAAGCCATTGATCTCCACACGTGATAGCTCGTTTTTGAGAACACTTTTTTAAAATAATTGCCGTATTAAAAGTTTGCTATTTTTCCTAGGAACTTGGCCACATATAATGACACAATGCGAAGGTTTCCCAATTTTTTTGATTTTTTTGAATTTGTTATGCCTGCTTCAAAATGCGGTCAAAACGGCGGTAATAACCGTTCTTAGCTAGTGGTTGAATCTTGGAATTTTTTTGGTGTTTCTATGATTAAATAGATACTTATGTACCAAGAAATGATTTTTGGAAAAAAATAAAGAGCAAACTACAAGGCAGCTACAGTTCAAATTTGACCCGCTTCCAGGTGAATCAACGGAAATTTGTCTTTTTCATGAGAGGTGGATCAAAAATTTTTACACCCAACCATTTGGTCAATTGCATTAGATATGTCCTAGTATTTTAGAAAAATTATTTGGTCCATTTTTGCAACAATTATTTGGTAGGTCCTTCACAAAAAAACCTCCTTTTGGGCACTCGAAAAATGGAAAATGGTTTTTTCGTCCAAAGAAAATGAAAAGTTCCTTAGGCAACATTGTATGCCATTCCAATATGCACCCGTGTGCACAATATGAGATCATTTGAACAAACTATGCCATGGATGTGGCCATAAGATTGATCATTTGGCTTGAAAGCCATTGATTTCCACACATGATAGCTCGTTTCTGAGAACACTTTTTTAAAATAATTGCCGTATTACAAGTTTGTTATTTTTCCTAAGAACTTGGCCACATATAATGACACAATGCGAAGGTTTCCCAATTTTTTTATTTTTTATTTTTATTTTTTTATGCCCGTTTCAAAATGCGGTCAAAACGGTGGGAATGACCGTTCCTAACTTGTGGTTGAATCTTGGAATTTTTTTTGGTGTTTCTATGATTAAATAGATACTTATGTACCTAGAAATGATTTTTGGAAAAAATAAAGAGCAAACTACAAGGCAGCTACAGTTCAAATTTGACCCGCTTCGAACTGAATCAGCGGAAATTTATCTTTTTCATGAGAGGTGGATCAAAACTTTTTACACCCAACCATTTGGTCAATTGTGCATTAAATATGTCCTAGTATTTTAGAAAAATGATTTTGTCCATTTTTGCAACAATTATTTGGTAGGTCCTTCACAAAAAACCTCCTTTTGGGCACTCGAAAAATGGAAAATGGTTTTTTCGTCCAAAGAAAATGAAAACTTCCTTAGGCAACATTGTTTGACATTCCAATATGCACCCGTGTGCACAATATGAGATCATTTGAACAAACTATGCCATGAATGCGGCCATAAGATTGATCATTTGGCTTGAAAGCCATTGGTCTCCACACGTGATAGCTCGTTTTTTAGAACACTTTTTTAAAATAATTGTCGTATTAAAAGTTTGTTATTTTTCCTAGGAACTTGGCCATATATAATGACACAATGCGAAGGTTTCCCAATTTTTTGATTTTTCTTGAATTTTTAAGCCTGTTTCAAAATGCGGTCAAAACAGCGGGAATGACCGTTCTTAGCTAGTGGTTGAATCTTGGAATTTTTTGGTGTTTCTATGATTAAACAGATACTTATGTACCTAGAAATGATTTTCGGAAAAAATAAAGAGCAAACT
This sequence comes from Triticum dicoccoides, assembly GCF_002162155.2. Taxonomy (NCBI): domain Eukaryota; kingdom Viridiplantae; phylum Streptophyta; class Magnoliopsida; order Poales; family Poaceae; genus Triticum; species Triticum dicoccoides. The sequence continues at coordinate 457,661,592 of NC_041388.1, read as the reverse complement.
ACAAGGCAGCTACAGTTCAAATTTGACCCGCTTCCAACTGAATCAGCGGAAATTTGTCTTTTTCATGAGAGGTGGATCAAAACTTTTTACACCCAACCATTTGGTCAATTGTGCATTAAATATGTCCTAGTATTTTATAAAAATGATTTGGTCCATTTTTGCAACAATTATTTGGTAGGTCCTTCACAAAAAACCCTCCTTTTGGGCACTCGAAAAATGGAAAATGGTTTTTTCGTCCAAAGAAAATGAAAACTTCCTTAGGCAACATTGTTTGACATTCCAATATGCACCCGTGTGCACAATATGAGATCATTTGAACAAACTATGCCATGGATGTGGCCATAAGATTGATCATTTGGCTTGAAAGCCATTGATTTCCACACATGATAGCTCGTTTCTGAGAACACTTTTTTAAAATAATTGCCGTATTACAAGTTTGTTATTTTTCCTAAGAACTTGGCCACATATAATGACACAATGCGAAGGTTTCCCAATTTTTTGATTTTTTATTTTTATTTTTTTATGCCTGTTTCAAAATGCGGTCAAAATGGTGGGAATGACCGTTCCTAACTAGTGGTTGAATCTTGGAATTTTTTTGGTGTTTCTATGATTAAATAGATACTAATGTACCTAGAAATGATTTTTGGAAAAAATAAAGAGCAAACTACAAGGCAGCTATAGTTCAAATTTTACCCGCTTCCAACTGAATCGGCTGAAATTTGTCTTTTTCATGAGAGGTGGATCAAAACTTTTTACGCCCAACCATTTGGTCAATTGTGCATTAAATATGTCCTAGTATTTTAGAAAAATGATTTGGTCCAAGTTTGCAACAATTATTTGGAAGGTCCTTCACAAAAAAACCTCCTTTTGGGCACTCAAAAAATGGAAAAAAAAATTCGTCCAAAGAAAATGAAAACTTCCTTCGGCAACATTGTTTGACATTCCAATATGCACCCTTGTGCACAATATGACATCATTTGAACAAACTATGCCATGGATGTGGCCACAAGATTGATCATTTGGCTTGAAAGCCATTGATCTCCACACGTGATAGCTCGTTTCTGAGAACACTTTTTAAAAATAATTGTCGTATTACAAGTTTGTTATTTTTCCTGGGAACTTGGCCATATATAATAACACAATGCAAAGGTTTCCCAATTTTTTGATTTTTTTGATTTTTTTGAATTTTTATGCCCGTTTCAAAATGTGGTCAAAACGGCGGGAATGACCGTTCCTAGCTAGTGGTCAAATCTTGAATTTTTTTGGTGTTTCTCTGATTAATTAGGTACTTATGTAACTGGAAATGATTTTTGGAAAAAATAAATAGCAAACTATGAGGCAGCTGCAGTTCAAATTTGACCCGCTTCCAGCTGAATCGGTGGAAATTTGTCTTTCTCACGAGAGGTGGATCAAAACTTTTTGCACCCAACTATTTTGTCAATTGTGCATTAAATATGTCCTAGTATTTGAAAAAATTGATTTGGTACAATTTTGCAACAATTATTTGGGAGGTCCTTCACAAAAAAACCTCCTTTTGGGCACTCGAAAAATGGAAAATGGTTTTTTCGTCCAAAGAAAATGAAAAGTTCCTTAGGCAACATTGTTTCCCATTCCAATATGCACCCGTGTGCACAATATGAGATCATTTGAACAAACTATGCCATGGATGTGGCCATAAGATTGATCATTTGGCTTGAAAGCCATTGATTTCCACACATGATAGCTCGTTTCTGAGAACACTTTTTTAAAATAATTGCCGTATTACAAGTTTGTTATTTTTCCTAAGAACTTGGCCACATATAATGACACAATGCGAAGGTTTCCCAATTTTTTTATTTTTTATTTTTATTTTTTATGCCCGTTTCAAAATGCGGTCAAAACGGTGGGAATGACCGTTCCTAACTTGTGGTTGAATCTTGGAATTTTTTTTGGTGTTTCTATGATTAAATAGATACTTATGTACCTAGAAATGATTTTTGGAAAAAATAAAGAGCAAACTACAAGGCAGCTACAGTTCAAATTTGACCCGCTTCGAACTGAATCAGCGGAAATTTATCTTTTTCATGAGAGGTGGATCAAAACTTTTTACACCCAACCATTTGGTCAACTGTGCATTAAATATGTCCTAGTATTTTAGAAAAATGATTTGGTCCATTTTTGCAACAATTATTTGGTAGGTCCTTCACAAAAAAACCTCCTTTTGGGCACTCGAAAAATGGAAAATGGTTTTTTCGTCCAAAGAAAACGAAAACTTCCTTAGGCAACATTGTTTGACATTCCAATATGCACCCGTGTGCACAATATGAGATCATTTGAACAAACTATGCCATGGATGTGGCCATAAGATTGATCATTTGGCTTGGAAGCCATTGATTTCCACACATGATAGCTCGTTTCTGAGAACACTTTTTTTAAATAATTGCCGTATTACAAGTTTGTTATTTTTCCTAAGAACTTGGCCACATATAATGACACAATGCGAAGGTTTCCCAATTTTTTGATTTTTTTGAATTTTTTATGCCCGTTTCAAAATGCGGTCAAAACAGCGGGAATGACCGTTCCTAGCTAGTGGTTGAATCTTGAATTTTTTTGGTGTTTCTCTGATTAAATAGGTACTTATGTAACTAGAAATGATTTTTGGAAAAAATAAATAACAAACTATGAGGCAGCTGCAGTTCAAATTTGACCCGCTTCCACCTGAATCGGTGGAAATTTGTCTTTCTCACGAGAGGTGGATCAAAACTTTTTGCACCCAACCATTTTGTCAATTGTGCATTAAATATGTCCTAGTATTTTAAAAAATTGATTTGGTACAATTTTGCAACAATTATTTGGGAGGTCCTTCACAAAAAAACCTCCTTTTGGGGACTCGAAAAATGAAAAATGGTTTTTTCGTCCAAAGAAAAATGAAAACTTCCTTAGGCAACATTGTTATCCATTCCAATATGCACCCTTGTGCACAATATGAGATCATTTGAACAAACTATGCCATGAATGCGGCCATAAGATTGATCATTTGGCTTGAAAGCCATTGGTCTCCACACGTGATAGCTCGTTTTTTAGAACACTTTTTTAAAATAATTGTCGTATTAAAAGTTTGTTATTTTTCCTAGGAACTTGGCCACATATAATGACACAATGCGAAGGTTTCCCAATTTTTTGATTTTTCTTGAATTTTTAAGCCTGTTTCAAAATGCGGTCAAAACAGCGGGAATGACCGTTCTTAGCTAGTGGTTGAATCTTGGAATTTTTTGGTGTTTCTATGATTAAATAGATACTTATGTACCTAGAAATGATTTTCGGAAAAAATAAAGAGCAAACTACAAGGCAGCTACAGTTCAAATTTGACCCGCTTCCAACTGAATCAGCGGAAATTTGTCTTTTTCATGAGAGGTGGATCAAAACTTTTTACACCCAACCATTTGGTCAATTGTGCATTAAATATGTCCTAGTATTTTAGAAAAATGATTTGGTCCATTTTTGCAACAATTATTTGGTAGGTCCTTCACAAAAAACCCTCCTTTTGGGCACTCGAAAAATGGAAAATGGTTTTTTCGTCCAAAGAAAATGAAAACTTCCTTAGGCAACATTGTTTGACATTCCAATATGCACCCGTGTGCACAATATGAGATCATTTGAACAAACTATGCCATGGATGTGGCCATAAGATTGATCATTTGGCTTGAAAGCCATTGATTTCCACACATGATAGCTCGTTTCTGAGAACACTTTTTTAAAATAATTGCCGTATTACAAGTTTGTTATTTTTCCTAAGAACTTGGCCACATATAATGACACAATGCGAAGGTTTCCCAATTTTTTGATTTTTTTTTATGCCTGTTTCAAAATGCGGTCAAAATGGTGGGAATGACCGTTCCTAACTAGTGGTTGAATCTTGGAATTTTTTGGTGTTTCTATGATTAAATAGATACTAATGTACCTAGAAATGATTTTTGGAAAAAATAAAGAGCAAACTACAAGGCAGCTATAGTTCAAATTTTACCCGCTTCCAACTGAATTGGCTGAAATTTGTCTTTTTCATGAGAGGTGGATCAAAACTTTTTACGCCCAACCATTTGGTCAATTGTGCATTAAATATGGCCTAGTATTTTAGAAAAATGATTTGGTCCAAGTTTGCAACAATTATTTGGAAGGTCCTTCACAAAAAAACCTCCTTTTGGGCACTCAAAAAATGGAAAAAAAATTCGTCCAAAGAAAATGAAAACTTCCTTCGGCAACATTGTTTGACATTCCAATATGCACCCTTGTGCACAATATGACATCATTTGAACAAACTATGCCATGGATGTGGCCACAAGATTGATCATTTGGCTTGAAAGCCATTGATCTCCACACGTGATAGCTCGTTTCTGAGAACACTTTTTAAAAATAATTGTCGTATTACAAGTTTGTTATTTTTCCTGGGAACTTGGCCATATATAATAACACAATGCAAAGGTTTCCCAATTTTTTGATTTTTTTGATTTTTTTGAATTTTTTATGCCCGTTTCAAAATGTGGTCAAAACGGCGGGAATGACCGTTCCTAGCTAGTGGTCGAATCTTGAATTTTTTTGGTGTTTCTCTGATTAATTAGGTACTTATGTAACTGGAAATGATTTTTGGAAAAAATAAATAGCAAACTATGAGGCAACTGCAGTTCAAATTTGACCCGCTTCCAGCTGAATCGGTGGAAATTTGTCTTTCTCACGAGAGGTGGATCAAAACTTTTTGCACCCAACCATTTTGTCAATTGTGCATTAAATATGTCCTAGTATTTGAAAAAATTGATTTGGTACAATTTTGCAACAATTATTTGGGAGGTCCTTCACAAAAAAACCTCCTTTTGGGGACTCAAAAAATGGAAAATGGTTTTTTCGTCCAAAGAAAAATGAAAACTTCCTTAGGCAACATTGTTAGCCATTCCAATATGCACCCTTGTGCACAATATGAGATCATTTGAACAAACTATGCCATGAATGCTGCCATAAGATTGATCATTTGGCTTGAAAGCCATTGATCTCCACACGTGATAGCTCTTTTCTGAGAACACTTTTTAAAAATAATTGTCGTATTACAAGTTTGTTATTTTTCCTAGGAACTTGGCCACATATAATGACACAATGCGAAGGTTTCCCAATTTTTTGATTTTTTTGAATTTTTATGCCCGTTTCAAAATGCGGTCAAAACGGCGGGAATGACCGTTCCTAGCTAGTGGTTGAATCTTGAATTTTTTTGGTGTTTCTCTGATTAAATTGGTACTTATGTAACTAGAAATGATTTTTGGAAAAAATAAATAACAAACTATGAGGCAGCTGCAGTTCAAATTCGACCCGCTTCCACCTGAATCGGTGGAAATTTGTCTTTCTCACGAGAGGTGGATCAAAACTTTTTGCACCCAACCATTTTGTCAATTGTGCATTAAATATGTCCTAGTATTTTAAAAAATTGATTTGGTACAATTTTGCAACAATTATTTGGGAGGTCCTTCACAAAAAAACCTCCTTTTGGGGACTCGAAAAATGAAAAATGGTTTTTTCGTCCAAAGAAAAATGAAAACTTCCTTAGGCAACATTGTTAGCCATTCCAATATTCACCCTTGTGCACAATATGAGATCATTTGAACAAACTATGCCATGAATGCGGCCATAAGATTGATCATTTGCCTTGAAAGCCATTGATCTCCACACGTGATAGCTCGTTTTTGAGAACACTTTTTTAAAATAATTGCCGTATTAAAAGTTTGTTATTTTTCCTAGGAACTTGGCCACATATAATGACACAATGCGAAGGTTTCCCAATTTTTTGATTTTTTTTGAATTTTTAAGCCTGTTTCAAAATGCGGTCAAAAAAGCGGGAATGACCGTTCTTAGCTAGTGGTTGAATGTTGGATTTTTTTGTGTTTCTATGATTAAATAGATACTTATGTACCTAGAAATGATTTTTGGAAAAAATAAAGAGCAAACTACAAGGCAGCTACAGTTCAAATTTGACCCGCTTCCAACTGAATCAGCGGAAATTTGTCTTTTTCATGAGAGGTGGATCAAAACTTTTTACACCCAACCATTTGGTCAATTGTGCATTAAATATGTCCTAGTATTTTAGAAAAATGATTTGGTCCATTTTTGCAACAATTATTTGGTAGGTCCTTCACAAAAAACCTCCTTTTGGGCACTCGAAAAATGGAAAATGGTTTTTTGATCCAAAGAAAATGAAAACTTCCTTAGGCAACAATGTTTGCCATTCCAATATGCACCCGTGTGCACAATATGAGATCATTTGAACAAACTATGCCATGGATGTGGCCATAAGATTGATCATTTGGCTTGAAAGCCATTGATTTCCACACATGATAGCTCGTTTCTGAGAACACTTTTTTAAAATAATTGCCGTATTACAAGTTTGTTATTTTTCCTAAGAACTTGGCCACATATAATGACACAATGCGAATGTTTCCCAATTTTTTGATTTTTTATTTTTATTTTTCTATGCCCATTTCAAAATACGGTCAAAACGGTGGGAATGACCGTTCCTAACTAGTGGTTGAATCTTGGAATTTTTTTGGTGTTTCTATGATTAAATAGATACTTATGTACCTAGAAATGATTTTTGGAAAAAATAAAGAGCAAACTACAAGGCAGCTATAGTTCAAATTTGACCCGCTTCCAACTGAATCGGCTGAAATTTGTCTTTTTCATGAGAGGTGGATCAAAACTTTTTACGCCCAACCATTTGGTCAATTGTGCATTAAATATGACCTTGTATTTTAGAAAAATTATTTGGTCCAATTTTGCAACAATTATTTGGGAGGTCCTTCACAAAAAAACCTCCTTTTGGGCACTCAAAAAATGGAAAATGGTTTTTTCGTCCAAAGAAAATGAAAACTTCCTTCGGCAACATTGTTTGCAATTCCAATATGCACCCTTGTGCACAATATGAGATCATTTGAACAAACTATGCCATGGATGTGGCCACAAGATTGATCATTTGGCTTGAAAGCATTTGATCTCCACACGTGATAGCTCGTTTCTGAGAACACTTTTTAAAAATAATTGCCGTATTACAAGTTTGTAATTTTTCCTGGGAACTTGGCCACATATAATTACACAATGCGGAGGTTTCCCAATTTTTTGATTTTTTTGAATTTTTTATGCCCGTTTCAAAATGCGGTCAAAACGGCGGGAATGACCGTTCCTAGCTAGTTGTCGAATCTTGAATTTTTTTGGTGTTTCTCTGATTAAATAGGTACTTATGTAACTAGAAATGATTTTTGGAAAAAATAAATAGCAAACTATGAGGCAGCTGCAGTTCAAATTTGACCCGCTTCCAGCTGAATCGGTGGAAATTTGTCTTTCTCGCGAGAGGTGGATCAAAACTTTTTGCACCCAACCATTTTGTCAATTGTGCATTAAATATGTCCTAGTATTTTAAAAAATTGATTTGGTACAATTTTGCAACAATTATTTGGGAGGTCCTTCACAAAAAAACCTCCTTTTGGGGACACGAAAAATGAAAAATGGTTTTTTCGTCCAAAGAAAAATGAAAACTTCCTTAGGCAACATTGTTAGCCATTCCAATATGCACCCTTGTGCACAATATGAGATCATTTGAACAAACTATGCCATGATTGCGGCCATAAGATTGATCATTTGGCTTGAAAGCCATTGATCTCCACACGTGATAGCTCGTTTTTGAGAACACTTTTTTAAAATAATTGCCGTATTAAAAGTTTGCTATTTTTCCTAGGAACTTGGCCACATATAATGACACAATGCGAAGGTTTCCCAATTTTTTTGATTTTTTTGAATTTGTTATGCCTGCTTCAAAATGCGGTCAAAACGGCGGGAATAACCGTTCTTAGCTAGTGGTTGAATCTTGGAATTTTTTTGGTGTTTCTATGATTAAATAGATACTTATGTACCAAGAAATGATTTTTGGAAAAAATAAAGAGCAAACTACAAGGCAGCTACAGTTCAAATTTGTCCCGCTTCCAGCTGAATCAACGGAAATTTGTCTTTTTCATGAGAGGTGGATCAAAACTTTTTACACCCAACCATTTGGTCAATTGCATTAGATATGTCCTAGTATTTTAGAAAAATTATTTGGTCCATTTTTGCAACAATTATTTGGTAGGTCCTTCACAAAAAAACCTCCTTTTGGGCACTCCAAAAATGGAAAATGGTTTTTTCGTCCAAAGAAAATGAAAAGTTCCTTAGGCAACATTGTTTGCCATTCCAATATGCACCCGTGTGCACAATATGAGATCATTTGAACAAACTATGCCATGGATGTGGCCATAAGATTGATCATTTGGCTTGAAAGCCATTGATTTCCACACATGATAGCTCGTTTCTGAGAACACTTTTTTAAAATAATTGCCGTATTACAAGTTTGTTATTTTTCCTAAGAACTTGGCCACATATAATGACACAATGCGAAGGTTTCCCAATTTTTTTATTTTTTATTTTTATTTTTTTATGCCCGTTTCAAAATGCGGTCAAGACGGTGGGAATGACCGTTCCTAACTTGTGGTTGAATCTTGGAATTTTTTTTGGTGTTTCTATGATTAAATAGATACTTATGTACCTAGAAATGATTTTTGGAAAAAATAAAGAGCAAACTACAAGGCAGCTACAGTTCAAATTTGACCCGCTTCGAACTGAATCAGCGGAAATTTATCTTTTTCATGAGAGGTGGATCAAAACTTTTTACACCCAACCATTTGGTCAATTGTGCATTAAATATGTCCTAGTATTTTAGAAAAATGATTTGGTCCATTTTTGCAACAATTATTTGGTAGGTCCTTCACAAAAAAACCTCCTTTTGGGCACTCGAAAAATGGAAAATGGTTTTTTCGTCCAAAGAAAATGAAAACTTCCTTAGGCAACATTGTTTGACATTCCAATATGCACCCGTGTGCACAATATGAGATCATTTGAACAAACTATGCCATGGATGTGGCCATAAGATTGATCATTTGGCTTGGAAGCCATTGAGTTCCACACATGATAGCTCGTTTCTGAGAACACTTTTTTAAAATAATTGCCGTATTACAAGTTTGTTATTTTTCCTAAGAACTTGGCCACATATAATGACACAATGCGAAGGTTTCCCAATTTTTTGATTTTTTTGAATTTTTTATGCCCGTTTGAAAATGCGGTCAAAACAGCGGGAATGACCGTTCCTAGCTAGTGGTTGAATCTTGAATTTTTTTGGTGTTTCTCTGATTAAATAGGTACTTATGTAACTAGAAATGATTTTTGGAAAAAATAAATAACAAACTATGAAGCAGCTGCAGTTCAAATTTGACCCGCTTCCAGCTGAATCGGTGGAAATTTGTCTTTCTCACGAGAGGTGGATCAAAACTTTTTGCACCCAACCATTTTGTCAATTGTGCATTAAATATGTCCTAGTATTTTAAAAAATTGATTTGGTACAATTTTGCAACAATTATTTGGGAGGTCCTTCACAAAAAAACCTCCTTTTGGGGACTCGAAAAATGAAAAATGGTTTTTTCGTCCAAAGAAAAATGAAAACTTCCTTAGGCAACATTGTTACCCATTCCAATATGCACCCTTGTGCACAATATGAGATCATTTGAACAAACTATGCCATGAATGCGGCCATAAGATTGATCATTTGGCTTGAAAGCCATTGGTCTCCACACGTGATAGCTCGTTTTTTAGAACACTTTTTTAAAATAATTGCCGTATTACAAGTTTGTTATTTTTCCTAAGAACTTGGCCACATATAATGACACAATGCGAAGGTTTCCCAATTTTTTGATTTTTTATTTTTATTTTTTTATGCCTGTTTCAAAATGCGGTCAAAATTGTGGGAATGACCGTTCCTAACTAGTGGTTGAATCTTGGAATTTTTTGGTGTTTCTATGATTAAATAGATACTAATGTACCTAGAAATGATTTTTGGAAAAAATAAAGAGCAAACTACAAGGCAGCTATAGTTCAAATTTTACCCGCTTCCAACTGAATCGGCTGAAATTTGTCTTTTTCATGAGAGGTGGATCAAAACTTTTTACGCCCAACCATTTGGTCAATTGTGCATTAAATATGGCCTAGTATTTTAGAAAAATGATTTGGTCCAAGTTTGCAACAATTATTTGGAAGGTCCTTCACAAAAAAACCTCCTTTTGGGCACTCAAAAAATGGAAAAAAAAATTCGTCCAAAGAAAATGAAAACTTCCTTCGGCAACATTGTTTGACATTCCAATATGCACCCTTGTGCACAATATGACATCATTTGAACAAACTATGCCATGGATGTGGCCACAAGATTGATCATTTGGCTTGAAAGCCATTGATCTCCACACGTGATAGCTCGTTTGTGAGAACACTTTTTAAAAATAATTGTCGTATTACAAGTTTGTTATTTTTCCTGGGAACTTGGCCATATATAATAACACAATGCAAAGGTTTCCCAATTTTTTGATTTTTTTGATTTTTTTGAATTTTTTATGCCCGTTTCAAAATGTGGTCAAAACGGCGGGAATGACCGTTCCTAGCTAGTGGTCGAATCTTGAATTTCTTTGGTGTTTCTCTGATTAATTAGGTACTTATGTAACTGGAAATGATTTTTGGAAAAAATAAATAGCAAACTATGAGGCAGCTGCAGTTCAAATTTGACCCGCTTCCAGCTGAATCGGTGGAAATTTGTCTTTCTCACGAGAGGTGGATCAAAACTTTTTGCACCCAACCATTTTGTCAATTGTGCATTAAATATGTCCTAGTATTTGAAAAAATTGATTTGGTACAATTTTGCAACAATTATTTGGGAGGTCCTTCACAAAAAAACTCCTTTTGGGGTCTCAAAAAATGGAAAATGGTTTTTTCGTCCAAAGAAAAATGAAAACTTCCTTAGGCAACATTGTTAGCCATTCCAATATGCACCCTTGTGCACAATATGAGATCATTTGAACAAACTATGCCATGAATGCGGCCATAAGATTGATCATTTGGCTTGAAAGCCATTGATCTCCACACGTGATAGCTCTTTTCTGAGAACACTTTTTAAAAATAATTGCCGTATTACAAGTTTGTTATTTTTCCTAGGAACTTGGCCACATATAATGACACAATGCGAAGGTTTCCCAATTTTTTGATTTTTTTGAATTTTTTATGTCCGTTTCAAAATGCGGTCAAAACGGCGGGAATGACCGTTCCTAGCTAGTGGTTGAATCTTGAATTTTTTTGGTGTTTCTCTGATTAAATTGGTACTTATGTAACTAGAAATGATTTTTGGAAAAAATAAATAACAAACTATGAGGCAGCTGCAGTTCAAATTCGACCCGCTTCCACCTGAATCGGTGGAAATTTGTCTTTCTCACGAGAGGTGGATCAAAACTTTTTGCACCCAACCATTTTGTCAATTGTGCATTAAATATGTCCTAGTATTTTAAAAAATTGATTTGGTACAATTTTGCAACAATTATTTGGGAGGTCCTTCACAAAAAAACCTCCTTTTGGGGACTCGAAAAATGAAAAATGGTTTTTTCGTCCAAAGAAAAATGAAAACTTCCTTAGGCAACATTGTTAGCCATTCTAATATGCACCCTTGTGCACAATATGAGATCATTTGAACAAACTATGCCATGAATGCGGCCATAAGATTGATCATTTGGCTTGAAAGCCATTGATCTCCACACGTGATAGCTCGTTTTTGAGAACACTTTTTTAAAATAATTGCCGTATTAAAAGTTTGTTATTTTTCCTAGGAACTTGGCCACATATAATGACACAATGCGAAGGTTTCCCAATTTTTTGATTTTTTTTGAATTTTTAAGCCTGTTTCAAAATGCGGTCAAAACAGCGGGAATGACCGTTCTTAGCTAGTGGTTGAATGTTGGATTTTTTTTGTGTTTCTATGATTAAATAGATACTTATGTACTTAGAAATGATTTTTGGAAAAAATAAAGAGCAAACTACAAGGCAGCTACAGTTCAAATTTGACCCGCTTCCAACTGAATCAGCGGAAATTTGTCTTTTTCATGAGAGGTGGATCAAAACTTTTTACACCCAACCATTTGGTCAATTGTGCATTAAATATGTCCTAGTATTTTAGAAAAATTATTTGGTCCATTTTTGCAACAATTATTTGGTAGGTCCTTCACAAAAAACCTCCTTTTGGGCACTCGAAAAATGGAAAATGGTTTTTTGATCCAAAGAAAATGAAAACTTCCTTAGGCAACAATGTTTGCCATTCCAATATGCACCCGTGTGCACAATATGAGATCATTTGAACAAACTATGCCATGGATGTGGCCATAAGATTGATCATTTGGCTTGAAAGCCATTGATTTCCACACATGATAGCTCGTTTCTGAGAACACTTTTTTAAAATAATTTCCGTATTACAAGTTTGTTATTTTTCCTAAGAACTTGGCCACATATAATGACACAATGCGAATGTTTCCCAATTTTTTGATTTTTTATTTTTATTTTTCTATGCCCATTTCAAAATACGGTCAAAACGGTGGGAATGACCGTTCCTAACTAGTGGTTGAATCTTGGAATTTTTTTGGTGTTTCTATGATTAAATAGATACTTATGTACCTAGAAATGATTTTTGGAAAAAATAAAGAGCAAACTACAAGGCAGCTATAGTTCAAATTTGACCCGCTTCCAACTGAATCGGCTGAAATTTGTCTTTTTCATGAGAGGTGGATCAAAACTTTTTACGCCCAACCATTTGGTCAATTGTGCATTAAATATGGCCTAGTATTTTAGAAAAATTATTTGGTCCAATTTTGCAACAATTATTTGGGAGGTCCTTCACAAAAAAACCTCCTTTTGGGCACTCAAAAAATGGAAAATAGTTTTTTCGTCCAAAGAAAATGAAAACTTCCTTCGGCAACATTGTTTGCAATTCCAATATGCACCCTTGTGCACAATATGAGATCATTTGAACAAACTATGCCATGGATGTGGCCACAAGATTGATCATTTGGCTTGAAAGCATTTGATCTCCACACGTGATAGCTCGTTTCTAAGAACACTTTTTAAAAATAATTGCCGTATTACAAGTTTGTAATTTTTCTTGGGAACTTGGCCACATATAATTACACAATGCGGAGGTTTCCCAATTTTTTGATTTTTTTGAATTTTTTATGCCCGTTTCAAAATGCGGTCAAAACGGCGGGAATGACCGTTCCTAGCTAGTTGTCGAATCTTGAATTTTTTTGGTGTTTCTCTGATTAAATAGGTACTTATGTAACTAGAAATGATTTTTGGAAAAAATAAATAGCAAACTATGAGGCAGCTGCAGTTCAAATTTGACCCACTTCCAACTGAATCGGTGGAAATTTGTCTTTCTCACGAGAGGTGGATCAAAACTTTTTGCACCCAACCATTTTGTCAATTGTGCATTAAATATGTCCTAGTATTTTAAAAAATTGATTTGGTACAATTTGCAACAATTATTTGGGAGGTCCTTAAAAAAAACCTCCTTTTGGGGTCTCAAAAAATGAAAAATGGTTTTTTCGTCCAAAGAAAAATGAAAACTTCCTTAGGCAACATTGTTAGCCATTCCAATGTGCACCCTTGTGCACAATATGAGATCATTTGAACAAACTATGCCATGAATGCGGCCATAAGATTGATCATTTGGCTTGAAAGCCATTGATCTCCACACGTGATAGCTCGTTTTGGAGAACACTTTTTTAAAATAATTGCCGTATGAAAAGTTTGTTATTTTTCCTAGGAACTTGCCCACATATAATGACACAATGCGAAGGTTTCCCAATTTTTTGATTTTTTTTGAATTTTTTATGCCTGTTTCAAAATGCGGTCAAAACGGCGGGAATGACCGTTCTTAGCTAGTGGTTGAATCTTGGAATTTTTTTGGTGTTTCTATGATTAAATAGATACTTATGTACCTAGAAATGATTTTTGGAAAAAATAAAGAGCAAACTACAAGGCAGCTACAGTTCAAATTTGACCCGCTTCCACCTGAATCAGCGGAAATTTGTCTTTTTCATGAGAGGTGGATCAAAACTTTTTACACCCAACCATTTGGTCAATTGTGCATTAAATATGTCCTAGTATTTTAGAAAAATGATTTGGTCCATTTTTGCAACAATTATTTGGTAGGTCCTTCACAAAAAAACCTCCTTTTGGGCACTCGAAAAATGGAAAATGGTTTTTTCGTCCAAAGAAAATGAAAACTTCCTTAGGCAACAATGTTTGCCATTCCAATATGCACCCGTGTGCACAATAGGAGACCATTTGAACAAACTATGCCATGGATGTGGCCATAAGATTGATCATTTGGCTTGAAAGCCAATGATTTCCACACATGATAGCTCGTTTCTGAGAACACTTTTTTAAAATAATTGCCGTATTACAAGTTTGTTATTTTTCCTAAGAACTTGGCCACATATAATGACACAATGCGAAGGTTTCCCAATTTTTTGATTTTTTATTTTTAATTTTCTATGCCCATTTCAAAATACGGTCAAAACGGTGGGAATGACCGTTCCTAACTAGTGGTTGAATCTTGGAATTTTTTTGGTGTTTCTATGATTAAATAGATACTTATGTACCTAGAAATGATTTTTGGAAAAAATAAAGAGCAAACTACAAGGCAGCTATAGTTCAAATTTGACCCGCTTCCAACTGAATCGGCTGAAATTTGTCTTTTTCATGAGAGGTGGATCAAAACTTTTTATGCCCAACCATTTGGTCAATTGTGCATTAAATATGGCCTCGTATTTTAGAAAAATTATTTGGTCCAATTTTGCAACAATTATTTGGGAGGTCCTTCACAAAAAAACCTCCTTTTGGGCACTCAAAAAATGGAAAATGGTTTTTTCGTCCAAAGAAAATGAAAACTTCCTTCGGCAACATTGTTTGCAATTCCAATATGCACCCTTGTGCACAATATGAGATCATTTGAACAAACTATGCCATGGATGTGGCCACAAGATTGATCATTTGGCTTGAAAGCATTTGATCTCTACACGTGATAGCTCGTTTCTGAGAACACTTTTTAAAAATAATTGCCGTATTACAAGTTTGTTAGTTTTCCTGGGAACTTGGCCACATATAATTACACAATGCGGAGGTTTCCCAATTTTTTGATTTTTTTGAATTTTTTATGCCCGTTTCAAAATGCGGTCAAAACGGCGGGAATGACCGTTCCTAGCTAGTGGTCGAATCTTGAATTTTTTTGGTGTTTCTCTGATTAAATAGGTACTTATGTAACTAGAAATGATTTTTGGAAAAAATAAATAGCAAACTATGAGGCAGCTGCAGTTCAAATTTGACCCACTTCCAACTGAATCGGTGGAAATTTGTCTTTCTCACGAGAGGTGGATCAAAACTTTTTGCACCCAACCATTTTGTCAATTGTGCATTAAATATGTCCTAGTATTTTAAAAAATTGATTTGGTACAATTTGCAACAATTATTTGGGAGGTCCTTAAAAAAAAACCTCCTTTTGGGGACTCGAAAAATGAAAAATGGTTTTTTCGTCCAAAGAAAAATGAAAATGTCAGGACCCCGACTCAATGCCACGTCGATCTAGCATGTAACACCTCATATCACTTTGCGGCCTCACGCACGGTATTCCCACGGGTGTCGCCTTACCTTAGCCCGGGACCGTTTGCGCCTTTTGGCACACGTATATGACAGTGTCGCTAGCATCCATATGATAAGGAGCCCGGGCTGACATGGCTAGTCGTAAACCCAAAGTGGCACAGACTTACAGGGACAGGCATTCATGACCCAGCATCGAACGTGTCGGTCATCAGCGAGTGAATCCAGGCTGTAGCACTGGGCTAGCAGGACTCCGGTGAACCGGGCTGTAGCGGGCTAACAGGACTCTGGTATTCATCATGTGACATTTCCCCGAAGGGACAGACACAGGAACGAAGAAGGACACATGCCGGCCAGCCTAAGTGTTCCGGAGCAGTAGCAAGCTACCATGGCTCAGTGAAACACTAGGAGACATTTCCCGGTAAGAGAGGCTACTAAAGATAAACAACTAGATGGTCAGATCCCACACATACCAAGCATTTCAATAACATACACACAATATGCTCGATATGTGCAATACAACATGGCATCACAAAATGACTCTACGACTCAAGTAGTTTATTCAATAGGCTTCGAGGAGCGAGACATTACAAACATGGGTCTCATGACCCAACACTCAGAGCATACAAATCAAAGCACATGCGGAAGCTATCATGTCTGAGTAAAGACATCTATAAATGAAAAAGGCTGAGAAGCCTGACTATCTATCAGATCCTGCCGAGGGCACAAGATCGTAGCTGAGGTATCAAGCTAAACGTCGAGGTCCAAGCGGAACTACTAGTGAGACTGAAGTCTCTCTGCAAAAACATAAAATAGGCAAACGTGAGTACAAATGTACCCAGCAAGACTTACATCAGAACTAACTACATATGCATCATTATCAACAAAGGGGGTGGTGGAGTTTAACTGCAGCAAGCCAGCTTTGACTCGGTGGCTAACCTGAACTACGACTGCAAGTAACTCTTTTGAGGTGGCGCACACGAGTCCACATATTCACCATATCAATACACCACTATGGATCCGCTCCCGTCTCCCTACGAGAGCGCCATCCATAGCACTCACGCTTATCTTGCGTATTTTAGAGTATCCACTTTCACTTGTCTATGAACTATGCAAGGGGTCCAAGTTTCCATATCCGAGGAATCCGGCTATTCGAATAGATGATGTTAACCCTGCAGGAGTGTACTTCTTCACACACGCTCTCGCCACTTACCGCCCTGTACACGTCATGTACCTCGGCAACCTTCAAGCGGAGGCCGGGCGAGGGAGTCAGCCACGACCTGACTAACCGAACAAGTCTCTAGTCCAGGTTTATCGCCTATTCGGGTTCCATCCGCAAGGAGATCCGGCCGGGGTGTCGCTCACGGCCCCAAACGATGTGAGCAGGGTTCCCAAGCCCACCATCCGGGTGCCACTTGGTACACCGTGCCACTGTGCCTAGTCTGTCCCAAGCCCACCTGTACCGGGTGCCACTTGGTAGACTACTAACACTACCTACAAACACCAGAAACTAGTTGCAACTCCTGGACAGAGATCATGTTGATTAATAAGTCGAGAGGGGCACTTAAGCATTCCAATGTGTGGTAGTAGCTGGTCATGGATCACAAACACAGAACTCAGTTCCTGAGGACGGCTGCAATGAGACAACCCACCATGTACTCCTACATGGCCTCTCACCGCTACCTTTACCAAATCGTGTTCACACACTTAGCTCACACACAGTAGGACATGTTCACACGCCTCTGATTCATCCCCGATGAATCAGACCTGACTCAACTCTAAGCAATAGCAGGCATGACAGACAAACATGAATGAGTAGGCACAACAGGGCTCAAACAACTCCTACTCATGCTAGTGGGTTTCATCTATTTACTGTGGCAATGACAGGTCATGCAGAGGATAAAGGGGTTCAACTACCGCAGCATGTAACAGTTAAATCGGTGTTGTCCTAATGCAGTAAAAGAGAGTAGGAGCGAGAGAGTGGGATTTTATCGGAATGAACAAGGGGGTTTTGCTTGCCTGGCACTTCTGAAGATAACATTGAGTCTTCATCAGTGTCAACGATCACAACGTCGGAACATCGTCTACCGGGAGGGAACAGATACCAGCAACAAAGAAGAACACAATCAATGCAATGCACAAAATGATGCATGCTATGACATGGCAATATGAATGTGTTTTGAGCTAATGCAACTAGCAAGATTAAATGAAGTTGGTTTGAATACAAGATTCAAATTCAAACTCCATATGTGATTATTCAAATGCCATTTAATTCATTTGTCCTAAACAGTAGTGATAAGTTGTTCTAACATGCATGAAAATGGTACAGATGGATTCCTTGAATTTTTCTGATAATTTTTCATATATAAATTATTTAATTTGGAGTTACGGTTGAATTTCTATGATTTATTGAAGTTTTAGCTATTTTCTGGAATTTCCTGATTATTTTTAAATCCAGAAAATACTTATTGCGTCAGCCCCACGTCACAGTGACGTCAGCAGGATCAACTGGGCGGCTCGGGTCAAACCTGACGTGTGGGGTCCACACGTCAGTGACTAACTAACTAACCTAATATTAATTAGAGCCTGGGCCCGCATGTCAGTGTCAGCAGGGGGGGTAATTAGTTAAAATAAACTAAACTAATTAATAGGGGGGCTGGCCCCACCTGTCATCGACCCAGGGGGGTCAAACCCCTGGTCAACTCAGTCGAACCTGCCGGCGACTAACCGCCGACGAGGTCCGAGACGGCGGCGATGCGCGGAATCGCAGCACAGGCCACGGTTCGAGGCGCGGATGGCACCGTTGGAACCCCGAGCCTCGTCCGCGTCGTCTGGAGCTAGTGGGGTCGCCGGAGACGACCCAGATCGACGGCGGCGTCCGCTTCCGCGGCGGCCGGAGTTCGGGCGCGATTGGGGGCGATGCTACGGCGCACTAAAAAAGAAAACGAAGAGTGCTACGTGCTCCTGGGGGTTCACCGAGCACGGTGACGTGCTCAGGCGCGGGCTGCGGTGGCCCTGGCCACGGCGGCGCCATGGCCGGCGGAGCCGAGCTCTCGGCTGTGATGGCCAACGGGGTTTGGGGGCAGCTTGAGCAACGTGACTAGGGGGAGGAGAAAGAGGGGCTCACGGGGAGTTGGCCGGTGCAGACGACGGGGCCGGGGAGGCGTCGAAGCGAGCGGGACGGCGAGGCCGATCTCCGGCGGCCGGGGGGGGGAAAGCGTCGGGGCGGCGCTTTGGGGCTCTTCCGGTCACGTGGCTCGGTGAGGGGGTTGGCGACGAGGTGCAGGAGCTCGGGAGCACGTCGGAGAGGAGAGGGGGTGGCCGTGGTCATGGCTACGGCGAGCGGCGCTCTCAGGTGCGTTCG
>NC_041388.1:457634665-457642519 GCF_002162155.2 Triticum dicoccoides | reverse complement strand
TCCAGGGCGAAGCGGCAAGCAGGAGGTGGCCGTCGGTGGCCGTGCGCGTGCTGGCGCGCCGTGGGCACACGCCCTCCTGCCCACTGGCAGGAGGTTGAAGACAGTAGGAGTGAGGAGGAGGTGGGCTGGGCCTAGCTGGGCCGGTCCTGTTGGGCCACCAGGTAAGCGCCACGTAAGATGCTTTGTTTTATATTTCTGTTCTATTTTACTTTTATTAATTTATTTTGCCACTGTTTTGAATTTTAAAAATAATTCAAACAATGCCAAAAACTCCTCTGAATATTTTATAATGCTAGATGGAATTTTCCAAAAGCTTATAAAATATTTCAGGGGTACTTAAATTATATTCTAATTATATGAATATAATTCAAATTCAAATAGCTAATGATTTAAATTCAAAGTCCCAAAAATAAATCCTTAAAAATGTTCAATATTTTGGTTGGGACCAGAACCCTTACCAAAAATTATCAAACATTTAAGAAGAGCCTTTTGGAGCAATGAATGAGATTTCTAGGGTTTTTGCCCCTCTTTTATTTAGGGTTTTGAGGCTTCCAATATTCCTCAATTCAAGTTTCAAAAATATAGACATGATGCACACATGAAGCTAACCTAGAGCAATGCCAGAAGCTAGGGATGTGACAACTCACCCCCACTAAACAAGAATCTCGTCTCGAGATTCAAGCGTAGGGTAGGATGAAGGGGAAACGCAAACTAGTACAATCTTCACGATCCAGGATGCACTTCAGTTGAACGTTGATTCATTCACCATCATTGTCTTGATGTCTTGTTCTGAGAACTCCAGCTAATCATGACAACGAGAGGAAAGGAAAGACCCTAAAAGAATCGTTCTTCTCGAAGGTCAAACAACTCAGGATTAACTCACGGAATGGGACATAGCAACATCTCTCGAGCTGAGAGACGAAGCATACCTCTGGAGGGATGGAGTGAAGCAGATGAGAAGGTTTCACTAGGTAGACAACAATTCCACACCTAAGAAGGTGGTAAACGATTGTCAAGGTAGCGAGGAGTTGGATTGCCATGATACCACAACGAGGCATCTTAGGGAAGGTGACTCGTAGAGATATCCCCTTAAGTGGCAAAAAGAATTACTTTTGATTCAGAGATCATTGAAACTCTTTAAACCAGCCTAAGGCAATTCTCGAGCGGTCGTTTGGAGGGGGTCGGTAGAATGGCATACTCGGACTTGGATGATGTGGATTACCTTGTTGAAGACAACGCAATGGATGATTTTGCTTATCACCGGAAATGGAAGAGACCCATGGTAGAAGGGCACATTGGCGATGCAAGCTGGGAACAAAATGCAAATGCTGGGAATGATTCTGGTAAATGGGGAAGAACCCAACAAAGAGAGTGGATTCACTGTTTGAAAGGGTCATAGCATTGCCGAGGAAACTGAGAGGAATCCCAGTTAGTGCCGATGATAACACGTAGCGCTTGTGCGTGCTCTCAAGAACTTGAGCATTTCCATATTCATCAAGGTTTACCAACATCCGTGTCAAGGATGCTGACAACACGACATACTACCATGATGAATAGCGATGGACGATGCAGATGCAAAGGAGGATAACACTTCCTCAGATTTCATCTTAGCGAGCCAAGGAACAAAATCTGGATGATCGACCGAGAGACATTTAGCACTCCGCTTCTAATGTTCTCCTTGATGTGCTAGTGTACCCATTCATAGATATGGTTTGATATCTAGAACATCAAGTGAAAAGGTCGGACTTCGGAATACAGAAATCCATAGGGGCAACTAGGGAGTAAATCCTACAAAATCCCTATGGGGAGGTGGCCAACTTCATCAATCAAGATATTATAATAACAGGTCTTCCGGCTGGGTGTGTTGGCCACGACATCCACTTTACCGGTTATCGCGCGACCAATATTATAATTCTTGGGAAATATTCCAACCATCATATCTGCCTGAGATTCAGATCTGGTTGGTGTCAGGATATTCCAGACTCATCGAGTCTAGGAAGAAAAACGGAAGTTTGCAACACAAATCGACGAGATGACGTTGCGGGACTCTCGGGAGATGAACTACGATAGCAAGCTCCAAAACATGAGCTGGTTCTGCTACAAACATGTGAACACGCTGCCTCAGACAAACATGATCACATGGTAGTCTTACAATAAAACACTACCGAGTTCTGGTTAGGAACCATCAGCGAGGATATCGAAGTTCTTTCATAAGTCCGGATTAGCTCTTATGAAGATACTCCTTCTCCTTGAACAAATCAGTCAGTGGCTTGGTGTGCTAGGATATACATATGGAATGAAGATGATCAGTCTAACAGACCACAGAATTCTTCGCACGTGCATGACCGACTTGGGATGATTCCAAAGGAGCAAAAACAAACTTTCTCGAATTCACGACGGCAGCTTACATCAAAATGCACGTGAATCAAAGGAAGTCACTCCTTTCATCAAACAAGTACTTCATGAGCTAGCATGAAGAAAATGCTTTCAAAAGTTTCCAACACTAACTTAATGTTCAACAACATCATGGAGGAGATAAGGATGTTGTCAATGGACTCAACAACAACTCATCGGAATTTCCATATCACTGGACTTCCACCATCGTGTGAACACGGTGATAGCATTGGTCAGACCCAAAAAATATAATGGTGTATGCTCGAGGGATCAACCACAAGGAAGACAACATTATGAACATCGTTGGTTCTGACTTGATTTGACGATAGCCCACACTCAAATCAAAGGATTGATAAGACGATAGGTCCAGCAACTGATCACAGGGACCAATCGATGAAGATATCATCTTTCTTCAACACACACTACACAAGAATATCCCTTTGGAACGAACTAAGTCAGGCAAGCTTTTATCTTCCAACTCTCCAAGTTGTTGTCTAGCTTAACCAACTAGCTCCGGGATATCCAACACAGATTCTTGGAGAAAGGGTGGTTCACAAGAAACCAACTTGATCACGAGCTCAACATAGCGGTCAGGTGACAACCTGATAATACTTCCGAGAAGATCTTCGGAAATCACGAACCACCGATATGTTACTAAGCTCGAGAACAATCTTGCTTTTCAGGGCAAGATGATATGATCAAATGAGCGAGGACTTGACAAAATCCTAACTCATCAATCAAAGAGTGCACCAGGAAATAAGGACTAGGTAGCACGATCAATCTTAGAATGGTGATTCAATAACCAACATACTAAGAATAAGATTATTGTCCATTAACTACCAAGCAATGGGGTTGCTAGGAGTATTGAGTTCACACATCATGATTCACTTGTCGGCACTCCGGCTGCAACAACACGGAACCGAGGAATGAAAAAGGATGGCGAGAAGTATCACTATGTCAAGAATTCACAAAAGGTGGTGCAATTCTCATGAAATTCCTGTCATAAAGAAGGTAATACTTCAGGGTAGAGCAGACCAGAAGCTGGATTGTAACTTGATCTGCGGAGCACAACTTCTTTGACCCAATCCTGGATATGGAAGAGGTACCGGAGTTTGTTTCTTCTAGTCATTCTGCGATAGAATGGCTTGATGGACCACAAGAGTAATAGGCTTCGATAAACGAACGCACGCATACTCTTGACTATCAATTGATAGACGAGGGTCAGAATGCAACTAAAGAGAACAACTCAAAGGAACATATAATTTTCTGAGTTGTGGATGCATAGACTAGCATGTCGAACGAATTCAACATATTTCTTCCGGATAACCCATGCAGAAAGGTAGAACTGGCAGAGTCACAATATAGAATCGAGAACCCATCGAGAGCACTCTGATTGTGATCTTTCGATCAGCGAGGAACATCTGCCATAAACGGTTCATAGTATTTGGAAGAAGGAAATACCACGAACCTCGAGGACTAATGCAAGGGTTACTAATATCCTGAAGGAACTAGCAACACTATCAACATGATTTAAGTAGAGTGAATCTCGGGTTCAAAAACCCAAGAATAGAATACCTACTACTAAGTAGCATCACGAGATGCTTTCGGGAATAAAAACCAGAATCATCACACTGGGATCACAAAACATTGCTAGATTACTAGGTGACTCCCTAAACACCTAGGGCCATAATAGTAACTCCAACATAATGTCAAGGTAACGGAGTACCTCAACTCACTGATTTGTGTGATTAATCTGACCAAAGGCACATCGGAAACAGGAGGAAGGGATTTGCAAATGCATCCGACTATTTAGAAACCTGGGATGACTCTGACAGCATAACGGCTGTAAATGCTCAGAAAAGATTTGAGACATTCACAAAAATGGTGGCATAACCACTCAAAAGCACAATATCAAGGTTTCGAGATCAACAATTAACATATGGAAGTAGTAGGAACTGAACTGAGACTTAAATCCAACAATCTTATAAGTCCACTGATTAGTAATACGTGATCCTGATAGAAAGAAAAGATAGCCTAGTTCTTAATCCCCGCAGGAAAGATAAGATGACTCGGATCAGAAGGCATAAGGTATAAGGAGTAAAAAGAGCCTTACGTTCCATCCCACAATCAATTCCCTTACATAACTACAGAATTTCTAGACTCAACTTCGACCAGTTTGGCTTGGTAATCCTACAGACAGTCAAGCTCTGATACCAACGCTGTCAGGACCCCGACTCAATGCCACATCGATCTAGCATGTAACACCTCATATCACTTTGCGGCCTCACGCACGGTATTCCCACGGGTGTCGCCTTACCTTAGCCCGGGACCGTTTGCGCCTTTTGGCACACGTATATGACAGTGTTGCTAGCATCCATATGATAAGGAGCCCGGGCTGACATGGCTAGTCATAAACCCAAAGTGGCACAGACTTACAGGGACAGGCATTCATGACCCAGCATCGAACGTGTCGGTCATCAGCGAGTGAATCCAGGCTGTAGCACTGGGCTAGCAGGACTCCGGTGAACCGGGCTGTAGCGGGCTAACAGGACTCTGGTATTCATCGCGTGACATTTCCCCGAAGGGACAGACACAGGAACGAAGAAGGACACATGCCGGCCAGCCTAAGTGTTCCGGAGCAGTAGCAAGCTACCATGGCTCAGTGAAACACTAGGAGACATTTCCCGGTAAGAGAGGCTACTAAAGATAAACAACTAGATGGTCAGATCCCACACATACCAAGCATTTCAATAACATACACACAATATGCTCGATATGTGCAATACAACATGGCATCACAAAATGACTCTACGACTCAAGTAGTTTATTCAATAGGCTCCGAGGAGTGAGACATTACAAACATGGGTCTCATGACCCAACACTCAGAGCATACAAATCAAAGCACATGCGGAAGCTATCATGTCTGAGTAAAGACATCTATAAATGAAAAAGGCTGAGAAGCCTGACTATCTATCAGATCCTGCCGAGGGCACAAGATCGTAGCTGAGGTATCAAGCTAAACGTCGAGGTCCAAGTGGAACTACTAGTGAGACTGAAGTCTCTCTGCAAAAACATAAAATAGGCAAACGTGATTACAAATGTACCCAGCAAGACTTACATCAGAACTAACTACATATGCATCATTATCAACAAAGGGGGTGGTGGAGTTTAACTGCAGCAAGCCAGCTTTGACTCGGTGGCTAACCTGAACTACGACTGCAAGTAACTCTTTTGAGGTGGCGCACACGAGTCCACATATTCACCATATCAATACACCACTATGGATCCGCTCCCGTCTCCCTACGAGAGCGCCATCCATAGCACTCACACTTATCTTGCGTATTTTAGAGTATCCACTTTCACTTGTCTATGAACTATGCAAGGGGTCCAAGTTTCCATATCCGAGGAATCCGGCTATTCGAATAGATGATGTTAACCCTGCAGGGGTGTACTTCTTCACACACGCTCTCGCCACTTACCGCCCTGTACACGTCATGTACCTCGGCAACCTTCAAGCGGAGGCCGGGCGAGGGAGTCGGCCACGACCTGACTAACCGAACAAGTCTCTAGTCCAGGTTTATCGCCTATTCGGGTTCCATCCGCAAGGATATCCGGCCGGGGTGTCGCTCACGGCCCCAAACGATGTGAGCAGGGTTCCCAAGCCCACCATCCGGGTGCCACTTGGTACACCGTGCCACTGTGCCTAGTCTTTCCCAAGCCCACCTGTACCGGGTGCCACTTGGTAGACTACTAACACTACCTACAAACACCAGAAACTAGTTGCAACTCCTGGACAGAGATCATGTTGATTAATAAGTCGAGAGGGGCACTTAAGCATTCCAATGTGTGGTAGTAGCTGGTCATGGATCACAAACACAGAACTCAGTTCCTGAGGACGGCTGCAATGAGACAACCCACCATGTACTCCTACATGGCCTCTCACCGCTACCTTTACCAAATCGTGTTCACACACTTAGCTCACACACAGTAGGACATGTTCACACGCCTCTGATTCATCCCCGATGAATCAGACCTGACTCAACTCTAAGCAATAGCAGGCATGACAGACAAACATGAATGAGTAGGCACAACAGGGCTCAAACAACTCCTACTCATGCTAGTGGGTTTCATCTATTTACTGTGGCAATGATAGGTCATGCAGAGGATAAAGGGGTTCAACTACCGCAGCATGTAACAGTTAAATCGGTGTTGTCCTAATGCAGTAAAAGAGAGCAGGAGCGAGAGAGTGGGATTTTATCGGAATGAACAAGGGGGTTTTGCTTGCCTGGCACTTCTGAAGATAACATTGAGTCTTCATCAGTGTCAACGATCACAACGTCGGAACATCGTCTACCGGGAGGGAACAGATACCGGCAACAAAGAAGAACACAATCAATGCAATGCACAAAATGATGCATGCTATGACATGGCAATATGAATGTGTTTTGAGCTAATGCAACTAGCAACAGATTAAATGAAGTTGGTTTGAATACAAGATTCAAATTCAAACTCCATATGTGATTATTCAAATGCCATTTAGTTCATTTGTCCTAAACAGTAGTGATAAGTTGTTCTAACATGCATGAAAATGGTACAGATGGATTCCTTGAATTTTTCTGATAATTTTTCATATATAAATTATTTAATTTGGAGTTACGGTTGAATTTCTATGATTTATTGAAGTTTTAGCTATTTTCTGGAGTTTCCTGATTATTTTTAAATCCAGAAAATACTTATTGCGTCAGCCCCACGTCACAGTGACGTCAGCAGGGTCAACTGGGCGGCTCGGGTCAAACCTGACGTGTGGGGTCCACACGTCAGTGACTAACTAACTAACCTAATTTTAATTAGAGCCTGGGCCCGCATGTCAGTGTCAACACGGGGGTAATTAGTTAAAATAAACTAAACTAATTAACAGGGGGGCTGGCCCCACCTGTCATCGACCCAGGGGGGTCAAACCCCTGTTCAACTCAGTCGAACCTGCCGGCGACTAACCGCCGGCGAGGTCCGAGACGACGGCGATGCGCAGAATCGCAGCACAGGCCACAGTTCGAGGCGCGGATGGCACCGTTGGAACCCCGAGCCTCGTCCGCGTCGTCTGGAGCTAGTGGGGTCGCCGGAGACGACCCAGATCGACGGCGGCGTCCGCTTCCGCGGTGGCCGGAGTTCGCGCGCGATCGGGGGCGATGCTACGGCGCACTAAAAAAGAAAACAAAGAGTGCTACGTGCTCCTGGGGGTTCACCGAGCACGGTGACGTGCTCAGGCGCGGGCTGCGGTGGCCCTGGCCACGGCGGCGCCATGGCCGGCGGAGCCGAGCTCTCGGCTGTGATGGCCAACGGGGTTTGGGGGCAGCTTGAGCAACGTGACTAGGGGGAGGAGAAAGAGGGGCTCACGGGGAGTTGGCCGGTGTAGACGACGGGGCCGGGGAGGCGTCGAAGCGAGCGGGACGGCGAGGCTGA
>NC_041388.1:457577177-457634289 GCF_002162155.2 Triticum dicoccoides | reverse complement strand
GAACGGCGGCGATGGGCGTGTTCGGTGGCGAGAGAGAGGGGTCCAGGGGAGAGGATGAGGGGGAGGGAGAGCGAGAGGGGCCCGGGGGGGGGTGCGTGGCGATGCAAGGAGAGTCCAGGGCGAAGCGGCAAGCAGGAGGTGGCCGTCGGTGGCCGTGCGCGTGCTGGCGCGCCGTGGGCACACGCCCTCCTGCCCACTGGCAGGAGGTTGAAGACAGTAGGAGTGAGGAGGAGGTGGGCTGGGCCTAGCTGGGCCGGTCCTGTTGGGCCACCAGGTAAGCGCCAGGTAAGATGCTTTGTTTTATATTTCTGTTCTGTTTTACTTTTATTAATTTATTTTGCCACTGTTTTGAATTTTAAAAATAATTTAAACAATGCCAAAAACTCCTCTGAATATTTTATAATGCTAGATGGACTTTTCCAAAAGCTTATAAAATATTTCAGGGGTACTTAAATTATATTCTAATTATATGAATATAATTCAAATTCAAATAGCTAATGATTTAAATTCAAAGTCCCAAAAATAAATCCTTAAAAATGTTCAATATTTTGGTTGGGACCAGAACCCTTACCAAAAATTATCAAACATTTAAGAAGAGCCTTTTGGAGCAATGAATGAGATTTCTAGGGTTTTTGCCCCTCTTTTATTTAGGGTTTTGAGGCTTCCAATATTCCTCAATTCAAGTTTCAAAAATATAGACATGATGCACACATGAAGCTAACCTAGAGCAATGCCAGAAGCTAGGGATGTGACAGAAAACTTCCTTAGGCAACATTGTTAGCCATTCCAATGTGCACCCTTGTGCACAATATGAGATCATTTGAACAAACTATGCCATGAATGCGGCCATAAGATTGATCATTTGGCTTGAAAGCCATTGATCTCCACACGTGATAGCTCGTTTTGGAGAACACTTTTTTAAAATAATTGCCGTATTAATAGTTTGTTATTTTTCCTAGGAACTTGCCCACATATAATGACACAATGCGAAGGTTTCCCAATTTTTTGATTTTTTTTGAATTTTTTATGCCTGTTTCAAAATGCGGTCAAAACGGCGGGAATGACCGTTCTTAGCTAGTGGTTGAATCTTGGAATTTTTTTGGTGTTTCTATTATTAAATAGATACTTATGTACCTAGAAATGATTTTTGGAAAAAAGAAAGAGCAAACAACAAGGCAGCTACAGTTCAAATTTGACCCGCTTCCACCTGAATCAGCGGAAATTTGTCTTTTTCATGAGAGGTGGATCAAAACTTTTTACACCCAACCATTTGGTCAATTGTGCATTAAATATGTCCTAGTATTTTATAAAAATGATTTGGTCCATTTTTGCAACAATTATTTGGTAGGTTCTTCACAAAAAAACCTCCTTTTGGGCACTCGAAAAATGGAAAATGGTTTTTTCGTCCAAAGAAAATGAAAACTTCCTTAGGCAACAATGTTTGCCATTCCAATATGCACCCGTGTGCACAATAGGAGATCATTTGAACAAACTATGCCATGGATGTGGCCATATGATTGATCATTTGGCTTGAAAGCCATTGATTTCCTCACATGATAGCTCGTTTCTGAGAACACTTTTTTAAAATAATTGCCGTATTACAAGTTTGTTATTTTTCCTAAGAACTTGGCCACATATAATGACACAATGCGAAGGTTTCCCAATTTTTTGATTTTTGATTTTTATTTTTTTATGCCCGTTTCAAAATGCGGTCAAAACGGTGGGAATGACCGTTCCTAACTAGTGGTTGAATCATGGAATTTTTTTGGTGTTTCTATGATTAAATATATACTTATGTACCTAGAAATGATTTTTGGAAAAAATAAAGAGCAAACTACAACGCAGCTATAGTTCAAATTTGACCCGCTTCCAACTGAATCGGCTGAAATTTGTCTTTTTCATGAGAGGTGGATCAAAACTTTTTATGCCCAACCATTTGGTCAATTGTGCATTAAATATGGCCTAGTATTTTAGAAAAATTATTTGGTCCAATTTTGCAACAATTATTTGGGAGGTCCTTCACAAAAAAACCTCCTTT
The DNA here is from genome assembly GCF_002162155.2 of Triticum dicoccoides. Lineage (NCBI taxonomy): Eukaryota > Viridiplantae > Streptophyta > Magnoliopsida > Poales > Poaceae > Triticum > Triticum dicoccoides. Next base: position 457,632,251 of record NC_041388.1, on the reverse strand, counting down.
TGGGCACTCAAAAAATGGAAAATGGTTTTTTTGTCCAAAGAAAATGAAAACTTCCTTCGGCAACACTGTTTGCCATTCCAATATGCACCCTTGTGCACAATATGAGATCATTTGAACAAACTATGCCATGGATGTGGCCACAAGATTGATCATTTGACTTGAAAGCCATTGATCTCCACACGTCATAGCTCGTTTCTGAGAACACTTTTTAAAAATAATTGCCGTATTACAAGTTTGTTATTTTTCCTGGGAACTTGGCCACATATAATTACACAATGCGAAGGTTTCCCAATTTTTTGATTTTTTGAATTTTTTATGCCCGTTTCAAAATGCGGTCAAAACGGCGGGAATGACCGTTCCTAGCTAGTGGTCGAATCTTGAATTTTTTTGGTGTTTCTCTGATTAAATAGGTACTTATGTAACTAGAAATGATTTTTGGAAAAAATAAATAGCAAACTATGAGGCAGCTGCAGTTCAAATTTGAACCACTTCCAGCTGAATCGGTGAAAATTTGTCTTTCCCACGAGAGGTGGATCAAAACTTTTTGCACCCAACCATTTTGTCAATTGTGCATTAAATATGTCCTAGTATTTTAAAAAATTGATTTGGTACAATTTTGCAATAATTATTTGGGAGGTCCTTCACAAAAAAACCTCCTTTTGGGGACTCGAAAAATGAAAAATGGTTTTTTCGTCCAAAGAAAAATGAAAACTTCCTTAGGCAACATTGTTAGCCATTCCAATATGCACCCTTGTGCACAATATGAGATCATTTGAACAAACTATGCCATGAATGCGGCCATAAGATTGATCATTTGGCTTGAAAGCCATTGATCTCCACACGTGATAGCTCGTTTTTGAGAACACTTTTTTAAAATAATTGCCGTATTAAAAGTTTGTTATTTTTCCTAGGAACTTGGCCACATATAATGACACAATGCGAAGGTTTCCCAATTTTTTGATTTTTTTTGAATTTTTTATGCCTGTTTCAAAATGCGGACAAAACGGCGGGAATGACCGTTCTTAGCTAGTGGTTGAATCTTGGAATTTTTTTGGTGTTTCTATGATTAAATAGATACTTATGTACTTAGAAATGATTTTTGGAAAAAATAAAGAGCAAACTACAAGGCAGCTACAGTTCAAATTTGACCCGCTTCCAACTGAATCAGCAGAAATTTGTCTTTTTCATGAGAGGTGGATCAAAACGTTTTACACCCAACCATTTGGTCAATTGTGCATTAAATATGTCCTAGTATTTTAGAAAAATTATTTGGTCCAATTTTGCAACAATTATTTGGGAGGTCCTTCACAAAAAAAACCTCCTTTTGGGCACTCAACAAATGGAAAATGGTTTTTTCGTCCAAAGAAAATGAAAACTTCCTTCGGCAACATTGTTTGCCATTCCAATATGCACCCTTGTGCACAATATGAGATAATTTGAACAAACTATGCCATGGATGTGGCCACAAGATTGATCATTTGACTTGAAAGCCATTGATCTCCACACGTGATAGCTCGTTTCTGAGAACACTTTTTAAAAATAATTGCCGTATTACAAGTTTGTTATTTTTCCTGGGAACTTGGCCACATATAATTACACAATGCAAAGGTTTCCCAATTTTTTGATTTTTTTGAATTTTTTATGCCCGTTTCAAAATGCGGTCAAAACGGCGGGAATGACCGTTCCTAGCTAGTGGTCGAATCTTGGAATTTTTTTGGTGTTTCTATGATTAAATAGATACTTATGTACCTAGAAATGATTTTTGGAAAAAATAAAGAGCAAACTACAAGGCAGCTACAGTTCAAATTTGACCCGCTTCCAACTGAATCAGCGGAAATTTGTCTTTTTCATGAAAGGTGGATCAAAACTTTTTAGACCCAACCATTTGGTCAATTGTGCATTAAATATGTCCTAGTATTTTAGAAAAATGATTTGGTCCATTTTTGCAACAATTATTTGGTAGGTCCTTCACAAAAAAACCTCCTTTTGGGCACTTGAAAAATTGAAAATGGTTTTTTCGTCCAAACAAAATGAAAACTTCCTTAGGCAACAATGTTTGCCATTCCAATATGCACCCGTGTGCACAATATTAGATCATTTGAACAAACTATGCCATGGATGTGGCCATAAGATTGATCATTTGGCTTGAAAGCCATTGATTTCCACACATGATAGCTCGTTTCTGAGAAGACTTTTTTAAAATAATTGCCGTATTACAAGTTTGTTATTTTTCCTAAGAACTTGGCCACATGTAATGACACAATGCGAAGGTTTCCCAATTTTTTGATTTTTTATTTTTATTTTTTTATGCCCATTTCAAAATGCGGTCAAAACGGTGGGAATGACCGTTCCTGACTAGTGGTTGAATCTTGGAATTTTTTTGGTGTTTCTATGATTAAATAGATACTTATGTACCTAGAAATGATTTTTGGAAAAAATAAAGAGCAAACTACAAGGCAGCTATAGTTCAAATTTGACCCGCTTCCAACTAAATCGGCTGAAATTTGTCTTTTTCATGAGAGGTGGATCAAAACTTTTTATGCCCAACCATTTGGTCAATTGTGCATTAAATATGGCCTAGTATTTTAGAAAAATTATTTGGTCCAATTTTGCAACAATTATTTGGGAGGTCCTTCACAAAAAACCTCCTTTTGGGCACTCAAAAAATGGAAAATGGTTTTTTCGTCCAAAGAAAATGAAAACTTCCTTCCGCAACATTGTTTGGCATTCCAATATGCACCCTTGTGCACAATATGAGATCATTTGAACAAACTATGCCATGGATGTGGCCACAAGGTTGATCATTTGGCTTGAAAGCCATTGATCTCCACACGTGATAGCTCGTTTCTGAGAACACTTTTTAAAAATAATTGCCGTATTACAAGTTTGTTATTTTTCCTGGGAACTTGGCCACATATAATTACACAATGCGAAGGTTTCCCAATTTTTTGATTTTTTTGAATTTTTTATGCACGTTTCAAAATGCGGTCAAAACGGCGGGAATGACCATTCCTAGCTAGTGGTCGAATCTTGAATTTTTTTGGTGTTTCTATGATTAAATATGTACTTATGCAACTAGAAATGATTTTTGGAAAAAATAAATAGCAAACTATGAGGCAGCTGCAGTTCAAATTTGACCCGCTTCCCACTGAATCGGTGGAAATTTGTCTTTCTCACGAGAGGTGGATCAAAACTTTTTGCACCCAACCATTATGTCAATTGTGCATTAAATATGTCCTAGTATTTTAAAAAATTTATTTGGTACAATTTTGCAACAATTATTTGGGAGGTCCTTCACAAAAAAACCTCCTTTTGGGGACTCGAAAAATCAAAAATGGTTTTTTCGTCCAAAGAAAAATGAAAACTTCCTTAGGCACCATTGTTAGCCATTCCAATATGCACCCTTGTGCACAATATGAGATCATTTGAACAAACTATGCCATGAATGCGGCCATAAGATTGATCATTTGGCTTGAAAGCCATTGATCTCCACACGTGATAGCTCATTTTTGAGAACACTTTTTTAAAATAATTGCCGTATTAAAAGTTTGTTATTTTTCCTAGGAAGTTGGCCACATATAATGACACAATGCGAAGGTTTCCCAATTTTTTGATTTTTTTTGAATTTTTTATGCCTGTTTCAAAATGCGGTCAAAACGGCGGGAATGACCGTTCTTAGCTAGTGGTTGAATCTTGGAATTTTTTTGGTGTTTCTATGATTAAATAGATACTTATGTACCTATAAATTATTTTTGGAAAAAATAAAGAGCAAACTACAAGGCAGCTACAGTTCAAATTTGACCCGCTTCCAACTGAATTAGCGGAAATTTGTCTTTTTCATGAGAGGTGGATCAAATTTTTTTACACCCAACCATTTGGTCAATTGTGCATTAAATATGTCCTAGTATTTTAGAAAAATGATTTGGTCCATTTTTGCAACAATTATTTGGTAGGTCCTTCACAAAAAAACCTCCTTTTGGGCACTCGAAAAATGGAAAATGGTTTTTTCGTCCAAAGAAAATGAAAACTTCCTTAGGAAACATTGTTTGCCATTCCAATATGCACCCGTGTGCACAATATGAGATCATTTGAACAAACTATGCCATGGATGTGGCCATAAGATTGATCATTTGGTTTGAAAGCCATTGATTTCCACACATGATAGCTCGTTTCTGAGAACACTTTTTTAAAATAATTGCCGTATTACACGTTTGTTATTTTTCCAAAGAACTTGGCCACATATAATGACACAATGCGAAGGTTTCCCAATTTTTTGATTTTTGATTTTAATTTTTTTATGCCCGTTTCAAAATGCGGTCAAAACGGTGGGAATGACCGTTCCTAACTAGTGGTTGAATCTTGGAATTTTTTTTGTGTTTCTATGATTAAATAGATACTTATGTACCTAGAAATGATTTTTGGAAAAAATAAAGAGCAAACTACAAGGCAGCTATAGTTCAAATTTGACCCGCTTCCAACTGAATCGGCTGAAATTTGTCTTTTTCATGAGAGGTGGATCAAAACTTTTTACGCCCAACCATTTGGTCAATTGTGCATTAAATATGGCCTAGTATTTTAGAAAAATGATTTGATCCAAGTTTGCAACAATTATTTGGGAGGTCCTTCACAAAAAAACCTCCTTTTGGGCACTCAAAAAATGGAAAAACAATTCATCCAAAGAAAATGAAAACTTCCTTCGGCAACATTGTTTGCCATTCCAATATGCACCCTTGTGCACAATATGACATCATTTGAACAAACTATGCCATGGATGTGGCCACAAGATTGATCATTTGGCTTGAAAGCCATTGATCTCCACACGTGATAGCTCGTTTCTGAGAACACTTTTTAAAAATAATTGCCGTATTACAAGTTTGTTATTTTTCCTGGGAACTTGGCCATATATAATAACACAATGCAAAGGTTTCCCAATTTTTTGATTTTTTTGAATTTTTTATGCCCGTTTCAAAATGTGGTCAAAACGGCGGGAATGACCGTTCCTAGCTAGTGGTCGAATCTTGAATTTTTTTGGTGCTTCTCTGATTAATTAGGTACTTATGTAACTGGAAATGATTTTTGGAAAAAATAAATAGCAAACTATGAGGCAGCTGCAGTTCAAATTTGACCCGCTTCCAGCTGAATCGGTGGAAATTTGTCTTTCTCACGAGAGGTGGATCAAAAATTTTTGCACCCAACCATTTTGTCAATTGTGCATTATATATGTCCTAGTATTTTAGAAAATTGATTTGGTACAATTTTGCAACAATTATTTGGGAGGTCCTTCACAAAAAAACCTCCTTTTGGGGACTCGAAAAATGAAAAATGGTTTTTTCGTCCAAAGAAAAATGAAAACTTCCTTAGGCAACATTGTTAGCCATTCCAATATGCACCCTTGTGCACAATATGAGATCATTTGAACAAACTATGCCATGAATGCGGCCATAAGATTGATCATTTGGCTTGAAAGCCATTGATCTCCACACGTGATAGCTCATTTTTGAGAACACTTTTTTAAAATAATTGCCGTATTAAAAGTTTGTTATTTTTCCTATGAACTTGGCCACATATAATGATACAATGCGAAGGTTTCCCAATTTTTTGATTTTTTTTGAATTTTTTATGCCTGTTTCAAAATGCGGTCAAAACGACGGGAATGACCGTTCTTGGCTAGTGGTTGAATCTTGGATTTTTTTTGGTGTTTCTATGATTAAATAGATACTTATGTACCTAGAAATGATTTTTGGAAAAAATAAAGAGCAAACTACAAGGCAGCTACAGTTCAAATTTAACCCGCTTCCAACTGAATCACCGGAAATTTGTCTTTTTCATGAGAGGTGGATCAAAACTTTTTACACCCAACCATTTGGTCAATTGTGCATCAAATATGTCCTAGTATTTTAGAAAAATGATTTGGTCCATTTTTGCAACAATTATTTGGTAGGTCCTTCACAAAAAAACCTCCTTTTGGGCACTCGAAAAATGGAAAATGGTTTTTTCGTCCAAAGAAAATGAAAACTTCCTTAGGAAACATTGTTTGCCATTCCAATATGCACCCGTGTGCACAATATGAGATCATTTGAACAAACTATGCCATGGATGTGGCCATAAGATTGATCATTTGGCTTGAAAGCCATTGATTTCCACACATGATAGCTCGTTTCTGAGAACACTTTTTTAAAATAATTGCCGTATTACACGTTTGTTATTTTTCCAAAGAACTTGGCCACATATAATGACACAATGCGAAGGTTTCCCAATTTTTTGATTTTTGATTTTAGTTTTTTTATGCCCGTTTCAAAATGCGGTCAAAACGGTGGGAATGACCGTTCCTAACTAGTGGTTGAATCTTGGTATTTTTTTTGTGTTTCTATGATTAAATAGATACTTATGTACCTAGAAATGATTTTTGGAAAAAATAAAGAGCAAACTACAAGGCAGCTATAGTTCAAATTTGACCCGCTTCCAACTGAATCGGCTGAAATTTGTCTTTTTCATGAGAGGTGGATCAAAACTTTTTACGCCCAACCATTTGTTCAATTGTGCATTAAATATGGCCTAGTATTTTAGAAAAATGATTTGGTCCAAGTTTGCAACAATTATTTGGGAGGTCCTTCACAAAAAAACCTCCTTTTGGGCACTCAAAAAATGGAAAAAAAATCGTCCAAAGAAAATGGAAACTTCCTTCGGCAACATTGTTTGCCATTCCAATATGCACCCTTGTGCACAATATGACATCATTTGAAAAAACTATGCCATGGATGTGGCCACAAGATTGATCATTTGGCTTGAAAGCCATTGATCTCCACACGTGATAGCTCGTTTCTGAGAACACTTTTTAAAAATAATTGCCGTATTACAAGTTTGTTATTTTTCCTGGGAACTTGGCCATATATAATAACACAATTCAAAGGTTTCCCAATTTTTTGATTTTTTTGAATTTTTTATGCCCGTTTCAAAATGTGGTCAAAACGGCGGGAATGACCGTTCCTAGCTAGTTGTCGAATCTTGAATTTTTTTGCTGTTTCTCTGATTAATTAGGTACTTATGTAACTGGAAATGATTTTTGGAATAAATAAATAGCAAACTATGAGGCAGCTGCAGTTCAAATTTGACCCGCTTCCAGCTGAATCGGTGGAAATTTGTCTTTCTCACGAGAGGTGGATCAAAACTTTTTGCACCCAACCATTTTGTCAATTGTGCATTATATATGTCCTAGTATTTTAGAAAATTGATTTGGTACAATTTTGCAACAATTATTTGGGAGGTCCTTCACAAAAAAACCTCCTTTTGGGGACTCGAAAAATGAAAAATGGTTTTTTCGTCCAAAGAAAAATGAAAACTTCCTTAGGCAACATTGTTAGCCATTCCAATATGCACCCTTGTGCACAATATGAGATCATTTGAACAAACTATGCCATGAATGCGGCCATAAGATTGATCATTTGGCTTGAAAGCCATTGATCTCCACACGTGATAGCTCATTTTTGAGAACACTTTTTTAAAATAATTGCCGTATTAAAAGTTTGTTATTTTTCCTAGGAACTTGGCCACATATAATGATACAATGCGAAGGTTTCCCAATTTTTTGATTTTTTTTGAATTTTTTATGCCTGTTTCAAAATGCGGTCAAAACGGCGGGAATGACCGTTCTTGGCTAGTGGTTGAATCTTGGAATTTTTTTGGTGTTTCTATGATTAAATAGATACTTATGTACCTAGAAAAATGATTTGGTCCATTTTTGCAACAATTATTTGGTAGGTCCTTCCCAAAAAAACCTCCTTTTGAGCACTCGAAAAATGGAAAATGGTTTTTTCGTCCAAAGAAAATGAAAACTTCCTTAGGAAACATTGTTTGCCATTCCAATATGCACCCGTGTGCACAATATGAGATCATTTGAACAAACTATGCCATGGATGTGGCCATAAGATTGATCATTTGGCTTGAAAGCCATTGATTTCCACACATGATAGCTCGTTTCTGAGAACACTTTTTTAAAATAATTGCCGTATTACACGTTTGTTATTTTTCCAAAGAACTTGGCCACATATAATGACACAATGCGAAGGTTTCCCAATTTTTTGATTTTTGATTTTAATTTTTTTATGCCCGTTTCAAAATGCGGTCAAAACGGTGGGAATGACCGTTCCTAACAAGTGGTTGAATCTTGGAATTTTTTTTGTGTTTCTATGATTAAATAGATACTTATGTACCTAGAAATGATTTTTGGAAAAAATAAAGAGCAAACTACAAGGCAGGTATAGTTCAAATTTGACCCGCTTCCAACTGAATCGGCTGAAATTTGTCTTTTTCATGAGAGGTGGATCAAAACTTTTTACGCCCAACCATTTGGTCAATTGTGCATTAAATATGGCCTAGTATTTTAGAAAAATGATTTGGTCCAAGTTTGCAACAATTATTTGGGAGGTCCTTCACAAAAAAACCTCCTTTTGGGTACTCAAAAAATGGAAAAAAAATTCGTCCAAAGAAAATGAAAACTTCCTTTGGCAACATTGTTTGCCATTCCAATATGCACCCTTGTGCACAATATGACATCATTTGAACAAACTATGCCATGGATGTGGCCACAAGATTGATCATTTGGCTTGAAAGCCATTGATCTCCACACGTGATAGCTCGTTTCTGAGAACACTTTTTAAAAATAATTGCCGTATTACAAGTTTGTTATTTTTCCTGGGAACTTGGCCATATATAATAACACAATGCAAAGGTTTCCCAATTTTTTGATTTTTTTGAATTTTTATGCCCGTTTCAAAATGTGGTCAAAACGGCGGGAATGACCGTTCCTAGCTAGTGGTCGAATCTTGAATTTTTTTGGTGCTTCTCTGATTAATTAGGTACTTATGTAACTGGAAATGATTTTTGGAAAAAATAAATAGCAAACTATGAGGCAGCTGCAGTTCAAATTTGACCCGCTTCCAGCTGAATCGGTGGAAATTTGTCTTTCTCACGAGAGGTGGATCAAAACTTTTTGCACCCAACCATTTTGTCAATTGTGCATTATATATGTCCTAGTATTTTAGAAAATTGATTTGGTACAATTTTGCAACAATTATTTGGGAGGTCCTTCACAAAAAAACATCCTTTTGGGGACTCGAAAAATGAAAAATGGTTTTTTCGTCCAAAGAAAAATGAAAACTTCCTTAGGCAACATTGTTAGCCATTCCAATATGCACCCTTGTGCACAATATGAGATCATTTGAACAAACTATGCCATGAATGCGGCCATAAGATTGATCATTTGGCTTGAAAGCCATTGATCTCCACACGTGATAGCTCATTTTTGAGAACACTTTTTTAAAATAATTGCCGTATTAAAAGTTTGTTATTTTTCCTATGAACTTGGCCACATATAATGATACAATGCGAAGGTTTCCCAATTTTTTGATTTTTTTGAATTTTTTATGCCTGTTTCAAAATGCGGTCAAAACGGCGGGAATGACCGTTCTTGGCTAGTGGTTGAATCTTGGATTTTTTTTGGTGTTTCTATGATTAAATAGATACTTATGTACCTAGAAATGATTTTTGGAAAAAATAAAGAGTAAACTACAAGGCAGCTACAGTTCAAATTTAACCCGTTTCCAACTGAATCAGCGGAAATTTGTCTTTTTCATGAGAGGTGGATCAAAACTTTTTACACCCAACCATTTGGTCAATTGTGCATTAAATATGTCCTAGTATTTTAGAAAAATGATTTGGTCCATTTTTGCAACAATTATTTGGTAGGTCCTTCACAAAAAAACCTCCTTTTGGGCACTCGAAAAATGGAAAATGGTTTTTTCGTCCAAAGAAAATGAAAACTTCCTTAGGTAACATTGTTTGCCATTCCAATATGCACCCGTGTGCACAATATGAGATCATTTGAACAAACTATGCCATGGATGTGGCCATAAGATTGATCATTTGGCTTGAAAGCCATTGATTTCCACAGATGATAGCTCGTTTCTGAGAACACTTTTTTAAAATAATTGCCGTATTACATGTTTGTTATTTTTCCAAAGAACTTGGCCACATATAATGACACAATGCGAAGGTTTCCCAATTTTTTGATTTTTGATTTTAATTTTTTTATGCCCGTTTCAAAATGCGGTCAAAACGGTGGGAATGACCGTTCCTAACTAGTGGTTGAATCTTGGAATTTTTTTTGTGTTTCTATGATTAAATAGATACTTATGTACCTAGAAATGATTTTTGGAAAAAATAAAGAGCAAACTACAAGGCAGCTATAGTTCAAATTTGACCCGCTTCCAACTGAATCGGCTGAAATTTGTCTTTTTCATGAGAGGTGGATCAAAACTTTTTACGCCCAACCATTTGGTCAATTGTGCATTAAATATGGCCTAGTATTTTAGAAAAATGATTTGGTCCAAGTTTGCAACAATTATTTGGGAGGTCCTTCACAAAAAAACCTCCTTTTGGGCACTCAAAAAATGGAAAAAAAATTCGTCCAAAGAAAATGAAAACTTCCTTCGGCAACATTGTTTGCCATTCCAATATGCACCCTTGTGCACAATATGACATCATTTGAACAAACTATGCCATGGATGTGGCCACAAGATTGATCATTTGGCTTGAAAGCCATTGATCTCCACACGTGATAGCTCGTTTCTGAGAACACTTTTTAAAAATAATTGCCGTGTTACAAGTTTGTTATTTTTCCTGGGAACTTGGCCATATATAATAACACAATGCAAAGGTTTCCCAATTTTTTGATTTTTTTGAATTTTTTATGCCCGTTTCAAAATGTGGTCAAAACGGCGGGAATGACCGTTCCTAGCTAGTGGTCGAATCTTGAATTTTTTTGGTGTTTCTCTGATTAATTAGGTACTTATGTAACTGGAAATGATTTTTGGAAAAAATAAATAGCAAACTATGAGGCAGCTGCAGTTCAAATTTGACCCGCTTCCAGCTGAATCAGTGGAAATTTGTCTTTCTCACGAGAGGTGGATCAAAACTTTTTGCACCCAACCATTTTGTTAATTGTGCATTATATATGTCCTAGTATTTTAGAAAATTGATTTGGTACAATTTTGCAACAATTATTTGGGAGGTCCTTCACAAAAAAACCTCCTTTTGGGGACTCAAAAAATGAAAAATGGTTTTTTCGTCCAAAGAAAAATGAAAACTTCCTTAGGCAACATTGTTAGCCATTCGAATATGCACCCTTGTGCACAATATGAGATCATTTGAACAAACTATGCGATGAATGCGGCCATAAGATTGATCATTTGGCTTGAAAGCCATTGATCTCCACACGTGATAGCTCATTTTTGAGAACACTTTTTAAAAATAATTGCCGTATTAAAAGTTTGTTATTTTTCCTAGGAACTTGGCCACATATAATGATACAATGCGAAGGTTTCCCAATTTTTTGATTTTTTTTTGAATTTTTTATGTCTGTTTCAAAATGCGGTCAAAACGGCGGGAATGACCGTTCTTGGCTAGTGGTTGAATCTTGGAATTTTTTTGGTGTTTCTATGATTAAATAGATACTTATGTACCTAGAAATTATTTTTGGAAAAAATAAAGAGCAAACTACAAGGCAGCTACAGTTCAAATTTAACCCGCTTCCAACTGAATCAGCGGAAATTTGTCTTTTTCATGAGAGGTGGATCAAAACTTTTTACACCCAACCATTTGGTCAATTGTGCATTAAATATGTCCTAGTATTTTAGAAAAATGATTTGGTCCATTTTTGCAACAATTATTTGGTAGGTCCTTCACAAAAAAACTTCCTTTTGGGCACTCGAAAAATGGAAAATGGTTTTTTCGTCCAAAGAAAATGAAAACTTCCTTAGGCAACATTGTTTGACATTCCAATATGCACCCCTGTGCACAATATGAGATCATTTGAACAAACTATGCCATGGATATGGCCATAAGATTGATCATTTGGCTTGAAAGCCATTGATTTCCACACATGATAGCTCGTTTCTGAGAACACTTTTTTAAAATAGTTGCCGTATTACAAGTTTATTATTTTTCCTGAGAACTTGGCCACATATAATGACACAATGCGAAGGTTTCCCGATTTTTTGATTTTTTATTTTTATTTTTTATGCCCGTTTCAAAATGCGGTCAAAACGGTGGGAATGACCGTTCCTAACTAGTGGTTGAATCTTGGAATTTTTGGTGTTTCTATGATTAAATAGATACTTATGTACCTAGAAATGATTTTTGGAAAAAATAAAGAGCAAACTACAAGGCAGCTACAGTTCAAATTTGACCCGCTTCCAACTAAATCAGCGGAACTTTGTCTTTTTCATGAGAGGTGGATCAAAACTTTTTACACCCAACCATTTGGTCAATTGTGCATTAAATATGTCCTAGTATTTTATAAAAATGATTTGGTCCATTTTTGCAACAATTATTTGGTAGGTCCTTCACAAAAAAACCTCCTTTTGGGCACTCAAAAAATGGAAAATGGTTTTTTCGTCCAAAGAAAATGAAAACTTCCTTAGGCAACATTGTTTGCCATTCCAATATGCACCCGTGTGCACAATATGAGATCATTTGAACAAACTATGCCATGGATATGGCCATAAGATTGATCATTTGGCTTGAAAGCCATTGATTTCCACACATGATAGCTCGTTTCTGAGAACACTTTTTTAAAATAATTGCCGTATTACAAGTTTATTATTTTTCCTAAGAACTTGGCCACATATAATGACACAATGCGAAGGTTTCCCATTTTTTGATTTTTTATTTTTAGTTTTTATGCCCGTTTCAAAATGCGGTCAAAACGGTGGGAATGACCGTTCCTAACTAGTGGTTGAATCTTGGAATTTTTTTGGTGTTTCTATGATTAAATAGATACTTACGTACCTAGAAATGATTTTTGGAAAAAATAAAGAGCAAACTACAAGGCAGCTACAGTTCAAATTTGACGCGCTTCCAGCTAAATCAGCGGAAATTTGTCTTTTTCATGAGAGGTGGATCAAAACTTTTTACACCCAACCATTTGGTCAATTGTGCATTAAATATGTCCTAGTATTTTAGAAAAATGATTTGGTCCATTTTTGCAACAATTATTTGGTAGGTCCTTCACAAAAAAACCTCCTTTTGGGCACTCGAAAAATGGAAAATGGTTTTTTCGTCCAAAGAAAATGAAAACTTCCTTAGGCAACATTGTTTGCCAGTCCAATATGCACCCGTGTGCACAATATGAGATCATTTGAACAAACTATGCCATGGATATGGCCATAAGATTGCTCATTTGGCTTGAAAGCCATTGATTTCCACACATGATAGCTCGTTTCTGAGAACACTTTTTTAAAATAATTGCCGTATTACACGTTTGTTATTTTTCCTAAGAACTTGGCCACATATAATGACACAATGCGAAGGTTTCCCAATTTTTTGATTTTTTATTTTTATTTTTTTATCCCCGTTTCAAAATGCGGTCAAAACGGTGGGAATGACCGTTCCTAACTAGTGGTTGAATCTTGGAATTTTTTTGGTGTTTCTATGATTAAATAGATACTTATGTACCTAGAAATGATTTTTGGAAAAAATAAAGAGCAAACTACAAGGCAGCTATAGTTCAAATTTGACCCACTTCCAACTGAATCGGCTGAAATTTGTCTTTTTCATGAGAGGTGGATCAAAACTTTTGACGCCCAACCATTTGGTCAATTGTGCATTAAAATATGGCCTAGTATTTTAGAGAAATTATTTGGTCCATCTTTGCAACAATTATTTGGGAGGTCGTTCACAAAAGAACCTCCTTTTGGGCACTCAAAAAATGGAAGATGGATTTTTCGTCCAAAGAAAATGAAAACTTCCTTAGGCAACATTGTTTGCCATTCCAATATGCACCCTTGTGCACAATATGAGATCATTTGAACAAACTTTGCCATGAATGCGGCCATGAGATTGATCATTTGGCTTGAAAGCCATTGATCACCACATGTGATAGCTTGTTTTTGAGAACACTTTTTTAAAATAATTGCCGTATTAAAAGTTTGTTATTTTTCCTAGGAACTTGGCCACATATATTGACACAATGCGAAGGTTTCCCAATTTTTTGATTTTTTTTTGAATTCTTTATGCCTGTTTCAAAATGCGGTCAAAACGGCGGGAATGACCATTCCTAGCTAGTGGTTGAATCTTGATTTTTTTGGTGTTTCTCTAATTAAATAGGTACTTATGTAACTAGAAATGATTTTTGGAAAAAATAAATAGCAAAGTATGAGGCAACTGCAGTTCAAATTTGACCCGCTTCCAGCTGAATCGTTGGAAATTTGTCTTTCTCATGAGAGGTGGATCAAAACTTTTTGCACCCAACCATTTTGTCGATTGTGCATTAAATATGTCCTAGTATTTTAAAAAATTGGTTTGGTACAATTTCGCAACAATTATTTGGGAGGTCCTTCACAAAAAAACCTCCTTTTGGGGACTCGAAAAATGAAAAATGGTTTTTTCGTCCAAAGAAAAATGAAAACTTCCTTAGGCAACAATGTTAGCCATTCCAATATGCACCCTTGTGCACAATATGAGATCATTTGAACAAACTATGCCATGAATGCGGCCATAAGATTGATCATTTGGCTTGAAAGCCACTGATCACCACATGTGATAGCTTGTTTTTGAGAACACTTTTTTAAAATAATTGCCGTATTAAAAGTTTGTTATTTTTCCTAGGAACTTGGCCACATATAATGACACAATGCGAAGGTTTCCCAATTTTTTGATTTTTTTTGAATTTTTTATGCCTGTTTCAAAATGCGGTCAAAACGGCGGGAATGACCGTTCTTAGCTAGTGGTTGAATCTTCGAATTTTTTTGGTGTTTCTATGATTAAGTAGATACTTATGTACCTAGAAATGATTTTTGGAAAAAATAAAGAGCAAACTACAAGGCAGCTACAGTTGAAATTTGACCCGCTTCCAACTGAATCAGCGGAAATTTGTCTTTTTCATGAGAGGTGGATCAAAACTTTTTACACCTAACCATTTGGTCAATTGTGCATTAAATATGTCCTAGTATTTTAGAAAAATGATTTGGTCCATTTTTGCAACAATTATTTGGTAGGTCCTTCACAAAAAAACCTCCTTTTGGGCACTCGAAAAATGGAAAATGGTTTTTTCGTCCAAAGAAAATGAAAACTTCCTTAGGCAACATTGTTTGCCATTCCAATATGCACCCGTGTGCACAATATGAGATCATTTGAACAAACTATGCCATGGATATGGCCATAAGATTGATCATTTGGCTTGAAAGCCATTGATTTCCACACATGATAGCTCGTTTCTGAGAACACTTTTTTAAAATAATTGCCGTATTACAAGTTTATTATTTTTCCTAACAACTTGGCCACCTATAATGACACAATGCGAAGGTTTCCCAATGTTTTGATTTTTGATTTTTATTTTTTATGCCCGTTTCAAAATGCGGTCAAAACGGTGGGAATGACCGTTCCTAACTAGTGGTTGAATCTTGGAATTTTTTTGGTGTTTCTATGATTAAATAGATACTTATGTACCTAGAAATGATTTTTGCAAAAAATAAAGAGCAAACTACAAGGCAACTACAGTTCAAATTTGACCCGCTTCCAACTAAATCAGCGGAAATTTGTCTTTTTCATGAGAGGTGGATCAAAACTTTTTACACCCAACCATTTGGTCAATTGTGCATTAAATATGTCCTAGTATTTTAGAAAAATTATTTGGTCCATTTTTGCAACAATTATTTGGTAGGTCCTTCACAAAAAAACCTCCTTTTGGGCACTCGAAAAATGGAAAATGGTTTTTTCGTCCAAAGAAAATGAAAACTTCCTTAGGCAACATTGTTTGCCATTCCAATATGCACCCGTGTGCACAATATGAGATCATTTGAACAAACTATGCCATGGATATGGCCATAAGATTGATCATTTGGCTTGAAAGCCACTGATTTCCACACATGATAGCTCGTTTCTGAGAACACTTTTTTAAAATAATTGCCGTATTACAAGTTTATTATTTTTCCTAAGAACTTGGCCACATATAATGACACAATGCGAAGGTTTCCCAATTTTTTGATTTTTTGATTTTTATTTTTTATGCCCGTTTCAAAATGCGGTCAAAACGGTGGGAATGACCGTTCCTAACTAGTGGTTGAATCTTGGAATTTTTTGGGTGTTTCTATGATTAAATAGATACTTATGGACCTAGAAATGATTTTTGCAAAAAATAAAGAGCAAACTACAAGGCAGCTACAGTTCAAATTTGACCCGCTTCCAACTAAATCAGCAGAAATTTGTCTTTTTCATGAGAGGTGGATCAAAACTTTTTACACCCAACCATTTGGTCAATTGTGCATTAAATATGTCCTAGTATTTTAGGAAAATGATTTGGACCATTTTTGCAACAATTATTTGGGAGGTCCTTCACAAAAAAACCTCCTTTTGGGCACTCGAAAAATGGAAAATGGTTTTTTCGTCCAAAGAAAATGAAAACTTCCTTAGGCAACATTGTTTGCCATTCCAATATGCAGCCGTGTGCACAATATGAGATCATTTGAACAAACTATGCCATGGATATGGCCATAAGATTGATCATTTGGCTTGAAAGCCATTGATTTCCACACATGATAGCTCGTTTCTGAGAACACTTTTTTAAATCAATTGCCGTATTACACGTTTGTTATTTTTCCTAAGAACTTGGCCACATATAATGACACAATGCGAAGGTTTCCCAATTTTTTGATTTTTGATTTTTATTTTTATGCCCGTTTCAAAATGCGGTCAAAACGGTGGGAATGACCGTTCCTAACTAGTGGTTGAATCTTGGAATTTTTTTGGTGTTTCTATGATTAAATAGATACTTATGTACCTAGAAATGATTTTTGGAAAAAATAAAGAGCAAACTACAAGGCAGCTATAGTTCAAATTTGACCCGCTTCCAACTGAATCGGCTGAAATTTGTCTTTTTCATGAGAGGTGGATCAAAACTTTTTACGCCCAACCATTTGGTCAATTGTGCATTAAAATATGGCCTAGTATTTTAGAGAAATTATTTGGTCCAATTTTGCAACAATTATTTGGGAGGTCCTTCACAAAAGAACCTCCTTTTGGGCACTCAAAAAATAGAAGATGGATTTTTCGTCCAAAGAAAATGAAAACTTCCTTAGGCAACATTGTTTGCCATTCCAATATGCACCCTTGTGCACAATATGAGATCATTTGAACAAACTATGCCATGGATGGGGCCACAAGATTGATCATTTGGCTTGAAAGCCATTGATCTCCACACGTGATAGCTCGTTTTTGAGAACACTTTTTAAAAATAATTGCCGTATTACAAGTTTGTTATTTTTCCTAGGAACTTGGCCACATATAATGACACAATGCAAAGGTTTCCCAATTTTTTGATTTTTTTGAATTTTTTATGCCCGTTTTAAAATGCGGTCAAAGCGGTGGGAATGACCATTCCTAGCTAGTGGTTGAATCTTGATTTTTTTGGTGTTTCTCTAATTAAATAGGTACTTATGTAACTAGAAATGATTTTTGGAAAAAATAAATAGCAAACTATGAGGCAGCTGCAGTTCAAATTTGACCCGCTTCCAGCTGAATCGGTGGAAATTTGTCTTTCTCATGAGAGGTGGATCAAAACTTTTTGCACCCAACCATTTTGTCGATTGTGCAT
Source organism: Triticum dicoccoides (assembly GCF_002162155.2). Taxonomy (NCBI): domain Eukaryota; kingdom Viridiplantae; phylum Streptophyta; class Magnoliopsida; order Poales; family Poaceae; genus Triticum; species Triticum dicoccoides. The sequence continues at coordinate 457,614,604 of NC_041388.1, read as the reverse complement.
TAAATATGTCCTAGTATTTTAAAAAATTGGTTTGGTACAATTTTGCAACAATTATTTGGGAGGTCCTTCACAAAAAAACCTCCTTTTGGGGACTCGAAAAATGAAAAATGGTTTTTTCGTCCAAAAGAAAAATGAAAACTTCCTTAGGCAACAATGTTAGCCATTCCAATATGCACCCTTGTGCACAATATGAGATCATTTGAACAAACTATGCCATGAATGCGGCCATAAGATTGATCATTTGGCTTGAAAGCCATTGATCACCACATGTGATAGCTTGTTTTTGAGAACAGTTTTTTAAAATAATTGCCGTATTAAAAGTTTGTTATTTTTCCTAGGAACTTGGCCACATATAATGACACAATGCGAAGGTTTCCCAATTTTTTGATTTTTTTTTAATTTTTTATGCCTGTTTCAAAATGCGGTCAAAACGGCGGGAATGACCGTTCTTAGCTAGTGGTTGAATCTTGGAATTTTTTGGTGTTTCTATGATTAAGTAGATACTTATGGACCTAGAAATGATTTTTGGAAAAAATAAAGAGCAAACTACAAGGCAGCTACAGTTCAAATTTGACCCGCTTCCAACTGAATCAGCGGAAATTTGTCTTTTTCATGAGAGGTGGATCAAAACTTTTTACACCCAACCATTTGGTCAATTGTGCATTAAATATGTCCTAGTATTTTAGAAAAATGATTTGGACCATTTTTGCAACAATTATTTGGTAGGTCCTTCACAAAAAAACCTCCTTTTGGGCACTCGAAAAATGGAAAATGGTTTTTTCGTCCAAAGAAAATGAAAACTTCCTTAGGCAACATTGTTTGCCATTCCAATATGCACCCGTGTGCACAATATGAGATCATTTGAACAAACTATGCCATGGATATGGCCATAAGATTGATCATTTGGCTTGAAAGCCATTGATTTCCACACATGATAGCTCGTTTCTGAGAACACTTTTTAAAAATAATTGCCGTATTACAAGTTTATTATTTTTCCTAAGAACTTGGCCACATATAATGACACAATGCGAAGGTTTCCCAATTTTTTGATTTTTTATTTTTATTTTTTATGCCCGTTTCAAAATGCGGTCAAAACGGTGGGAATGACCGTTCCTAACTGGTGGTTGAATCTTGGAATTTTTTTGGTGTTTCTATGATTAAATAGATACTTATGTACCTAGAAATGATTTTTGGAAAAAATAAAGAGCAAACTACAAGGCAGCTATTGTTCAAATTTGACCCGCTTCCAACTGAATCGGCTGAAATTTGTCTTTTTCATGAGAGGTGGATCAAAACTTTTTACGCCCAACCTTTTGGTCAATTGTGCATTAAATATGGCCTAGTATTTTAGAAAAATTATTTGGTCCAATTTTGCAACAATTATTTGGGAGGTCCTTCACAAAAAAACCTCCTTTTGGGCACTCAAAAAATGGAAAATGGTTTTTTCGTCCAAAGAAAATGAAAACTTCCTTAGGCAACATTGTCTGCCATTCCAATATGCACCCTTGTGCACAATATGAGATCATTTGAACAAACTATGCCATGGATGTGGCCACAAGATTGATCATTTGGCTTGAAAGCCATTGATCTCCACACATGATAGCTCGTTTCTGAGAACACTTTTTTAAAATAATTGCCGTATTACAAGTTTGTTATTTTTCCTAGGAACTTGGCCACATATAATGACACAATGCGAAGGTTTCCTAATTTTTTGATTTTTTTGAATTTTTTATGCCCGTTTCAAAATGCGGTCAAAACAGCGGGAATGACCGTTCCTAGCTAGTGGTTGAATCTTGAATTTTTTTGGTGTTTCTCTGATTAAATAGGTACTTATGTAACTAGAAATGATTTTTGGAAAAAATAAATAGCAAACTATGAGGCAGCAGCAGTTCAAATTTGACTCGCTTCCAGCTGAATCGGTGGAAATTTGTCTTTCTCACGACAGGTGGATCAAAACTTTTTGCACCCAACCATTTTGTCAATTGTGCATTAAATATGTCCTAGTATTATAAAAAATTGATTTGGTACAATTTTACAACACTTATTTGGGAGATCCTTCACCAAAAAACCTCCTTTTGGGCACTCGAAAAATGAAAAATGGTTTTTTCGTCCAAAGAAAAATGAAAATTTCCTTAGGCAACATTGTTAGCCATTCCAATATGCACCCTTGTGCACAATATGAGATCATTTGAACAAACTATGCCATGAATGCGGCCATAAGATTGATCATTTGGCTTGAAAGCCATTGATCTCCACAGGTGATAGCTCGTTTTTGAGAACACTTTTTTAAAATAATTGCCGTATTACAAGTTTGTTATTTTTCCTAGGAACTTGGACACATATAATGACACAATGCGAAGGTTTCCCAATTTTTTGATTTTTTTTTATTTTTTATGCCCGTTTCAAAATGCGGTCAAAACGGTGGGAATGACCGTTCCTAACTAGTGGTTGAATCTTCGAATTTTTTGTTGTTTCTATGATTAAATAGATACTTATGTACCTAGAAATGATTTTTGGAAAAAATAAAGAGCAAACTACAAGGCAGCTACAGTTTAAATTTGACCCGCTTCCAACTGAATCAACGGAAATTTGTCTTTTTCATGAGAGGTGGATCAACACTTTTTACACCCAACCATTTGGTCAATTGTGCATTAAATATGTCCTAGTATTTTGGAAAAATGATTTGGTCCATTTTTGCAACAATTATTTGGTAGGTCCTTCACAAAAAAACCACCTTTTGGGCACTCGAAAAATGGAAAATGTTTTTTTGATCCAAAGAAAATGAAAACTTCCTTAGGCAACAATGTTTGCCATTCCAATATGCACCCGTGTGCACAATATGAGATCATTTGAACAAACTATGCCATGGATGTGGCCATAAGATTGATCATTTGGCTTGAAAGCCATTGATTTCCACACATGATAGCTCGTTTCTGAGAACACTTTTTTAAAATAATTGCCGTATTACAAGTTTGTTATTTTTCCTAAGAACTTGGCCACATATAATGAGACAATGCGAAGGTTTCCCAATTTTTTGATTTTTTATTTTTATTTTTTTATGCCCATTTCAAAATGCGGTCAAAACGGTGGGAATGACCGTTCCTAACTAGTGGTTGAATCTTGGAATTTTTTTGGTGTTTCTATGATTAAATAGATACTTATGTACCTAGAAATGATTTTTGGAAAAAATAAAGAGCAAACTACAAGGCAGCTATAGTTCAAATTTGACCCGCTTCCAACTAAATCGGCTGAAATTTGTCTTTTTCATGAGAGGTGGATCAAAACTTTTTACGCCCAACCATTTGGTCAATTGTGCATTAAATATGGCCTAGTATTTTAGAAAAATTATTTGGTCCAATTTTGCAACAATTATTTGGGAGGTCCTTCATAAAAAAACCTCCTTTTAGGCACTCAAAAAATGGAAAATGGTTTTTTCGTCCAAAGAAAATGAAAACTTCCTTCGGCAACATTGTTTGCCATTCCAATATGCACCCGTGTGCACAATATGAGATCATTTGAACAAACTATGCCATGGATATGGCCATAAGATTGATCGTTTGGCTTGAAAGCCATTGATTTCCACACATGATAGCTCGTTTCTGAGAACACTTTTTTAAAATAATTGCCGTATGACAAGTTTATTATTTTTCCTAAGAACTTGGCCACATATACTAACATAATGCGAAGGTTTCCGAATTTTTTGATTTTTTATTTTTATTTTTTATGCCCGTTTCAAAATGCGGTCAAAACGGTGGGAATGACCGTTCCAAACTAGTGGTTGAATCTTGGAATTTTTTTGGTGTTTCTATGATTAAATAGATACTTATGTACCTAGAAATAATTTTTGGAAAAAATAAAGAGCAAACTACAAGGCAGCTATAGTTCAAATTTGACCCGCTTCCAACTGAATCGGCTGAAATTTGTCTTTTTTATGAGAGGTGGATCAAAACTTCTTACGCCCAACCATTTGGTCAATTGTGCATTAAATATGGTCTAGTATTTTAGAAAAATTATTTGGTCCAATTTTGCAACAATTATTTGGGATGTCCTTCACAAAAAAACCTCCTTTTGGGCACTCAAAAAATGGAAAATGGTTTTTTCGTCCAAAGAAAATGAAAACTTCCTTAGGCAACATTGTTTGCCATTCCAATATGCACCCTTGTGCACAATATGAGATCATTTGAACAAACTATGCCATGGATGTGGCCACAAGATTGATCATTTGGCTTGAAAGCCATTGATCTCCACACATGATAGCTCGTTTCTAAGAACACTTTTTTAAAATAATTGCCGTATTACAAGTTTATTATTTTTCCTAGGAACTTGGCCACATATAATGACACAATGCGAAGGTTTCCCAATTTTTTGATTTTTTTGAATTTTTTATGCCCGTTTCAAAATGCGGTCAAAACAGCGGGAATGACCGTTCTTAGCTAGTGGTTGAATCTTGAATTTTTTTGGTGTTTCTCTGATTAAATAGGTACTTATGTAACTAGAAATGATTTTTGGAAAAAATAAATAGCAAACTATGAGGCAGCTGCAGTTCAAATTTGACTCGCTTCCAGCTGAATCGGTGGAAAGTTGTCTTTCTCACGAGAGGTGGATCAAAACTTTTTGCACCCAACCATTTTGTCAATTGTGCATTAAATATGTCCTAGTATTTTAAAAAATTGATTTGGTACAATTTTGCAACAATTATTTGGTAGGTCCTTCACAAAAAAACCTCCTTTTGGGCACTCGAAAAATGAAAAATGGTTTTTTCGTCCAAGGAAAAATGAAAATTTCCTTAGGCAACATTGTTAGCCATTCCAATATGCACCCTTGTGCACAATATGAGATCATTTTAACAAACTATGCCATGAATGCGGCCATAAGATTGATCATTTGGCTTGAAAGCCATTGATCTCCACACGTGATAGCTCGTTTTTGAGAACACTTTTTTAAAATAATTGCCGTATTACAAGTTTGTTATTTTTCCTAGGAACTTGGCCACATATAATGACACAATGCGAAGGTTTCCCAATTTTTTGATTTTTTTTGATTTTTTGTGCCCGTTTTAAAATGCGGTCAAAACGGTGGGAATGACCGTTCCTAACTAGTGGTTGAATCTCCGAATTTTTTGGTGTTTCTATGATTAAATAGATACTTATGTACCTAGAAATGATTTTTGGAAAAAATAAAGAGCAAACTACAAGGCAGCTACAGTTCAAATTTGACCCGCTTCCAACTGAATCGGCGGAAATTTGTCTTTTTCATGAGACGTGGATCAAAACTTTTTACACCCAACCATTTGGTCAATTGTGCATTAAATATGGCCTAGTATTTGAGAAAAATGATTTGGTCCAATTTTTCAACAATTATTTGGGAGGTCCTTCACAAAAAAACCTCCTTTTGGGCACTCAAAAAATGGAAAATGGTTTTTTCGTCCAAAGAAAATGAAAACTTCCTTAGGCAACACTGTTTGCCATTCCAATATGCACCCTTGTGCACAATATGAGATCATTTGAACAAACTATGCCATGGATGTGGCCACAAGATTGATTATTTGGCTTGAAAGCCATTGATCTCCACACGTGATAGCTCGTTTCTGAGAACACTTTTTTAAAATAATTGTCGTATTACAAGTTTGTTATTTTTCCTGGGAACTTGGCCACATGTAATGATACAATGCGAAGGTTTCCCAATTTTTTGATTTTTTTGAATTTTTTACGCCCATTTCAAAATGCGGTCAACACGGCGGGAATGACTGTTCCTAGCTAGTGGTTGAATCTTGAATTTTTTTGGTGTTTCCCTGATTAAATAGGTACTTATGTAACTAGAAATGATTTTTGGAAAAAATAAATAGCAAACTATGAGGCAGCTGCAGTTCAAATTTGACCCACTTTCAGCTGAATCGGTGGACATTTGTCTTTTTCACGAGAGGTGGATCAAAACTTTTTGCACCCAACCATTTTGTCAATTGTGCATTAAATATGTCCTAGTATTTTTAAAAATTGATTTGGTCCAATTTTGCAACAATTATTTGGGAGGTCCTTCACAAAAAACCTCCTTTTGGGCACTCGAAAAATGAAAAATGGTTTTTTCGTTCAAAGAAAAATGAAAACTTCCTTAGGCAACATTGTCAGCCATTCCAATATGCACCCTTGTGCACAATATGAGATCATTTGAACAAACCATGCCATGAATGCGGCCATAAGATTGATCATTTGGCTTGAAAGCCATTGATCTCCACACGTGATAGCTCGTTTTTGAGAACACCTTTTTAAAATAATTGCCGTATTACAAGTTTGTTATTTTTCCTAGGAACTTGGCCACATATAATGACACAATGCGAAGGTTTCCCAATTTTTTGATTTTTTTTGAATTTTTTATGCCCGTTTCAAAATGCGGTCAAAACGGCGGGAATGGCAGTTCTTAGCTAGTTGTTGAATCTTGGAATTTTTTGGTGTTTCTATGATTAAATAGATACTTATGTACCTAGAAATGATTTTTGGAAAAAAATAAAGAGCAAACTACAAGGCAGCTACAGTTCAAATTTGACCCGCTTCCAACTGAATCAGCGGAAATTTGTCTTTTTCATGAGAGTGGATCAAAACTTTTTACACCCAACCATTTGGTAAATTGTGCATTAAATATGGCCTAGTATTTTAGAAAAATTATTTGGTCCAATTTTGCAACAATTATTTGGGAGGTCCTTCACAAAAAACCTCCTTTTGGGCACTCAAAAAATGGAAAATGGTTTTTTCGTCCAAAGAAAATGAAAACTTCCTTAGGCAACATTGTTTGCCATTCCAATATGCACCCTTGTGCACAATATGAGATCATTTGAACAAACTATGCCATGGATGTGGCCACAAGATTGATCATTTGGCTTGAAAGTCATTGATGTCCACACGTGATAGCTCGTTTCTGAGAACACTTTTTTAAAATAATTGCCGTATTACAAGTTTGTTATTTTTCCTAGGAACTTGGCCACATATAATGACACAATGCGAAGGTTTCCCAATTTTTTGATTTTTTTGAATTTTTTATGCTCGTTTCAAAATGCGGTCAAAACGGCGGGAATGACCGTTCCTAGCTAGTGGTTGAATCTTGAATTTTTTTGGTGTTTCTCTGATTAAATAGGTACTTATGTAACTAGAAATGATTTTTGGAAAAAATAAATAGCAAACTATGAGGCAGCTGCAGTTCAAATTTGACCCGCTTCCAACTGAATCGGTGGAAATTTGTCTTTCTCACAAGAGGTGGATCAAAACTTTTTTCACCCAACCATTTTGTCAATTGTGCATTAAATATGTCCTAGTGTTTTAAAAAATTGATTTCGTACAATTTTGCAACAATTATTTGGGAGGTCCTTCACAAAAAAACCTCCTTTTGGGCACTCGAAAAATGAAAAATGGTTTTTTCGTCCAAAGAAAAATGAAAACTTCCTTAGGCAACATTGTTAGCCATTCCAATATGAACCCTTGTGCACAATATGAGATCATTTGAACAAACTATGCCATGAATGCGGCCATAAGATTGATCATTTGGCTTGAAAGCCATTGACCTCCACACGTGATAGCTCGTTTTTGAGAACACTTTTTTAAAATAATTGCCATATTACAAGTTTGTTATTTTTCCTAGGAACTTGGCCACATATAATGACACAATGCGAAGGTTTCCCAATTTTTTGATTCTTTTTGATTTTTTATGCCCGTTTGAAAATGCGGTCAAAACGGTGGGAATGACCGTTCCTAACTAGTGGTTGAATCTTCGAATTTTTTTGGTGTTTCTATGATTAAATAGATACTTATGTACCTAGAAATGATTTTTGGAAAAAATAAAGAGCAAACTACAAGGCAGCTACAGTTCAAATTTGACCCGCTTCCAACTGAATCGGCGGAAATTTGTCTTTTTCATGAGAGGTGGATCAAAACTTTTTACACCCAACCATTTGGTCAATTGTGCATTAAATATGGCCTAGTATTTTAGAAAAATGATTTGGACCAATTTTTCAACAATTATTTGGGAGGTCCTTCACAAAAAAAAACTCCTTTTGGGCACAAAATGGTTTTTTCGTCCAAAGAAAATGAAAACTTCCTTAGGAAACACTGTTTGCCATTCCAATATGCACCCTTGTGCACAATATGAGATCATTTGAACAAACTATGCCATGGATGTGGCCACAAGATTGATTATTTGGCTTGAAAGCCATTGATCTCCACACGTGATAGCTCGTTTCTTAGAACACTTTTTTAAAATAATTGTCGTATTACAAGTTTGTTATTTTTCCTGGGAACTTGGCCACATGTAATGATACAATGCGAAGGTTTCCCAATTTTTTGATTATTTTGAATTTTTTATGCCCGTTTCAAAATGCGGTCAACACGGCGGGAATGACCGTTCCTAGCTAGTGGTTGAATCATGAATTTTTTTTGGTGTTTCTCTGATTAAATAGGTACTTATGTAACTAGAAATGATTTTTGGAAAAAATAAATAGCAAACTATGAGGCAGCTGCAGTTCAAACTTGACCCGCTTCTAGCTGAATCGGTGGAAATTTGTCTTTTTCACGAGAGGTGGATCAAAACTTTTTGCACCCAACCATTTTGACAATTCTGCATTAAATATGTCCTAGTATTTTAAAAAAATTATTTGGTCCAATTTTGCAACAATTATTTGGGAGGTCCTTCACAAAAAACGTCCTTTTGGGCACTCAAAAAATGAAAAATGATTTTTTCGTCCAAAGAAAAATGAAAACTTCCTTAGGCAACATTGTCAGCCATTCCAATATGCACCCTTGTGCACAATATGAGATCATTTGAACAAACCATGCCATGAATGCGGCCATAAGATTGATCATTTGGCTTGAAAGCCATTGATCTCCACACGTGATAGCTCGTTTTTGAGAACACTTTTTTAAAATAATTGCCGTATTACAAGTTTGTTATTTTTCCTAGGAACTTGGCCACATATAATGACACAATGCGAAGGTTTCCCAATTTTTTGATTTTTTTGAATTTTTTATGCCCGTTTCAAAATGCGGTCAAAACGGCGGGAATGACCGTTCTTAGCTAGTGGTTGAATCTTGGAATTTTTTTGGTGTTTCTATGATTAAATAGATACTTATGTACCTAGAAATGATTTTTGGAAAAAATAAAGAGCAAACTACAAGGCAGCTACAGTTCAAATTTGACCCGCTTCCAACTGAATCAGCGGAAATTTGTCTTTTTCATGAGAGTGGATCAAAACTTTTTACACCCAACAATTTGGTCAATTGTGCATTAAATATGGCCTAGTATTTTAGAAAAATTATTTGGTCCAATTTTGCAACAATTATTTGGGAGGTCCTTCACAAAAAAACCTCCTTTTGGGCACTCAAAAAATGGAAAATGGTTTTTTCGTCCAAAGAAAATGAAAACTTCCTTAGGCAATATTGTTTGCCATTCCAATATGCACCCTTGTGCACAATATGAGATCATTTGATCAAACTATGCCATGGATGTGGCCACAAGATTGATCATTTGGCTTGAAAGCCATTGATCTCCACACGTGATAGCTCGTTTCTGAGAACACTTTTTAAAAATAATTGCCGTATTACAAGTTTATTATTTTTCCTGGGAACTTGGCCACATATAATGACACAATATGAAGGTTTCCCAATTTTTTGATTTTTTTTGAATTTTTTATGCCCGTTTCAAAATGCGGTCAAAACGGCGGGAATGGCCGTTCTTAGCTAGTGGTTGAATCTTGGAAATTTTTTGGTGTTTCTATGATTAAATAGATACTTATGTAACTAGAAATGATTTTTGGAAAAAATAAAGAGCAAACTACAAGGCAGCTACAGTTCAAATTTGACCCGCTTCCAACTGAATCACCGGAAATTTGTCTTTTTCATGAGAGTGGATTAAAACTTTTTACACCCAACCATTTGGTCAATTGTGCATTAAATATGGCCTAGTATTTTACAAAATTATTTGGTCCAATTTTGCAACAATTATTTGGGAGGTCCATCACAAAAAAACCTCCTTTTGGGCACTCAAAAAATGGAAAATGGTTTTTTCGTCCAAAGAAAATGAAAACTTCCTTAGGCAACACTGTTTGCCATTCCAATATGCACCCTTGTGCACAATATGAGATCATTTGAACAAACTATGCCATGGATGTGGCCACAAGATTGATTATTTGGCTTGAAAGCCAGTGATCTCCACACGTGATAGCTCGTTTCTGAGAACACTTTTTTAAAATAATTGTCGTATTACAAGTTTGTTATTTTTCCTGGGAACTTGGCCACATGTAATGGTACAATGCGAAGGTTTCCCAATTTTTTGATTATTTTGAATTTTTTATGCCCGTTTCAAAATGCGGTCAACACGGCGGGAATGACCGTTCCTAGCTAGTGGTTGAATCATGAATTTTTTTGGTGTTTCTCTGATTAAATAGGTACTTATGTAACTAGAAATGATTTTTGGAAAAAATAAATAGCAAACTATGAGGCAGCTGCAGTTCAAATTTGACCCGCTTCCAGCTGAATCGGTGGAAATTTGTCTTTTTCACGAGAGGTGGATCAAAACTTTTTGCACCCAACCATTTTGTCAATTGTGCATTAAATATGTCCTAGTATTTTAAAAAATTGATTTGGTCCAATTTTGCAACAATTATTTCGGAGGACCTTCACAAAAAACCTCCTTTTGGGCACTCAAAAAATGAAAAATGGTTTTTTCGTCCAAAGAAAAATGAAAACTTCCTTAGGCAACATTGTCAGCCATTCCAATATGCACCCTTGTGCACAATATGAGATCATTTGAACAAACCATGCCATGAATGCGGCCATAAGATTGATCATTTGGCTTGAAAGCCATTGATCTCCACACGTGATAGCTCGTTTTTGAGAACACTTTTTTAAAATAATTGCCATATTACAAGTTTATTATTTTTCCTAGGAACTTGGCCACATATAATGACACAATGCGAAGGTTTCCCAATTTTTTGATTTTTTTGATTTTTTATGCCCGTTTCAAAATGCGGTCAAAACGGCGGGAATGACCGTTCTTAGCTAGTGGTTGAATCTTGGAATTTTTTTGGTGTTTCTATGATTAAATAGATACTTATGTACCTAGAAATTATTTTTGGAAAAAATAAAGACCAAACTACAAGGCAGCTACAGTTCAAATTTGACCCGCTTCCAACTGAATTGGCGGAAATTTGTCTTTTTCATGAGAGGTGGATCAAAACTTTTTACACCCAACCATTTGGTCAATTGTGCATTAAATATGACCTAGTATATTAGAAAAATTATTTGGTCCAATTTTGCAACAATTATTTGGGAGGTCCTTCACAAAAAAACCTCCTTTTGGGCACTCAAAAAATGGAAAATGGTTTTTTCGTCCAAAGAAAATGAAAACTTCCTTAGGCAATATTGTTTGCCATTCCAATATGCACCCTTGTGCACAATATGAGATCATTTGAACAAACTATGCCATGGATGTGGCCACAAGATTGATCATTTGGCTTGAAAGCCATTGATCTCCACACGTGATAGCTCGTTTCTAAGAACACTTTTTAAAAATAATTGCCGTATTACAAGTTTGTTATTTTTCCTGGGAACTTGTCCACATATAATGACACAATGCGAAGGTTTCCCAATTTTTTGATTTTCTTTGAATTTTTTATGCCCGTTTCAAAATGCGGTCAAAACGGCGGGAATGGCCGTTCTTAGCTAGTGGTTGAATCTTGGAATTTTTTTGGCGTTTCTATGATTAAAAAGATACTTATGTAACTAGAAATGATTTTTGGAAAAAATAAAGAGCAAACTACAAGGCTGCTACAGTTCAAATTTGACCCGCTTCCAATTGAATCAGCGAAAATTTGTCTTTTTCATGAGAGTGGATTAAAACTTTTTACACCCAACCATTTGGTCAATTGTGCATTAAATATGGCCTAGTATTTTAGAAAAATTATTTGGTCCAATTTTGCAACAATTATTTGGGAGGTCCTTCACAAAAAAACCTCCTTTTGGGCACTCAAAAAATGGAAAATGGTTTTTTCGTCCAAAGAAAATGAAAACTTCCTTAGGCAACCCTGTTTGCCATTCCAATATGCACCCTTGTGCACTATATGAGATCATTTGAACAAACTATGCCATGGATGTGGCCACAAGATTGATTATTTGGCTTGAAAGCCATTGATCTCCACACGTGATAGCTCATTTCTGAGAACACTTTTTTAAAATAATTGTCGTATTACAAGTTTGTTATTTTTCCTGGGAACTTGGCCACATGTAATGATACAATGCGAAGGTTTCCCAATTTTTTGATTTTTTTGAATTTTTTATGCCCGTTTCAAAATGCGGTCAAAACGGCGGGAATGACCGTTCCTAGCTAGTGGTTGAATCTTGAGTTTTTTTGGTTTTTCTCTGATTAAATAGGTACTTATGTAACTAGAAATGATTTTTGGAAAAAATAAATAGCAAACTATGAGGGAGCTGTAGTTCAAATTTGACCCGCTTCCAACTGAATCGGTGGAAATTTGTCTTTCTCACAAGAGGTGGATCAAAACTTTTTGCACCCAACCATTTTGTCAATTGTGCATTAAATATGTCCTAGTATTTTAAAAAATTGATTTGGTACAATTTTGCAACAATTATTTGGGAGGTCCTTCACAAAAAAACCTCCTTTTGGGCACTCGAAAAATGAAAAATGGTTTTTTCGTCCAAAGAAAAATGAAAACTTCCTTAGGCAACATTGTTAGCCATTCCAATATGCACCCTTGTGCACAATATGCGATCATTTGAACAAACGATGCCATGAATGCGGCCATAAGATTGATCATTTGGCTTGAAAGCCATTGATCTCCACACGTGATAGCTCGTTTTTGAGAACACTTTTTTAAAATAATTGCCATATTACAAGTTTGTTATTTTTCCTAGGAACTTGGCCACATATAATGACACAATGCGAAGGTTTCCCAATTTTTTGATTTTTTTGATTTTTTATGCCCGTTTCAAAATGCGGTCAAAACGGTGGGAATGACCGTTCCTAACTAGTGGTTGAATCTTCGAATTTTTTTGGTGTTTCTATGATTAAATAGATACTTATGTACCTAGAAATGATTTTTGGAAAAAATAAAGAGCAAACTACAAGGCAGCTACAGTTCAAATTTGACCCACTTCCAACTGAATCGGCGGAAATTTGTCTTTTTCATGAGAGGTGGATCAAAAATTTTTACACCCAACCATTTGGTCAATTGTGCATTAAATATGGCCTAGTATTTTAGAAAAATGATTTGGTCCAATTTTTCAACAATTATTTGGGAGGTCCTTCACAAAAAAAAGCTCCTTTTGGGCACTCAAAAAATGGAAAATGGTTTTTTCGTCCAAAGAAAATGAAAACTTCCTTAGGCAACACTATTTGCCATTCCAATATGCACCCTTGTGCACAATATGAGATCATTTGAACAAACTATGCCATGGATGTGGCCACAAGATTGATTATTTGGCTTGAAAGCCATTGATCTCCACACGTGATAGCTCGTTTCTGAAAACACTTTTTTAAAATAATTGTCGTGTTACAAGTTTGTTATTTTTCCTGGGAACTTGGCCACATGTAATGATACAATGCGAAGGTTTCCCAATTTTTTGATTATTTTGAATTTTTTATGCCCGTTTCAAAATGCGGTCAACACGGTGGGAATGACCGTTCCTAGCTAGTGGTTGAATCTTGAATTTTTTTTGGTGTTTCTCTGATTAAATAGGTACTTATGTAACTATAAATGATTTTTGGAAAAAATAAATAGCAAACTATGATGCAGCTGCAGTTCAAATTTGACCCACTTCCAACTGAATCGGTGGAAATTTGTCTTTTTCACGAGAGGTGGATCAAAACTTTTTGCACCCAACCATTTTGTCAATTGTGCATTAAATATGTCCTAGTATTTTAAAAAATTGATTCGGTCCAATTTTGCAACAATTATTTGGGAGGTCCTTCACAAAAAACCTCCTTTTGGGCACTCAAAAAATGAAAAATGGTTTTTTCGTCCAAAGAAAAATGAAAACTTCCTTAGGCAACATTGTCAGCCATTCCAATATGCACCCTTGTGCACAATATGAGATCATTTGAACAAACCATGCCATGAATGCGGCCATAAGATTGATCATTTGGCTTGAAAGCCATTGATCTCCACGCGTGATAGCTCGTTTTTTAGAACACTTTTTAAAAATAATTGTCGTATTACAAGTTTGTTATTTTTCCTAGGAACTTGGCCACATATAATGACACAATGCGAAGGTTTCCCAATTTTTTGATTTTTTTTGAATTTTTTATGCCCGTTTCAAAATGCGGTCAAAACGGCGGGAATGACCGTTCTTAGCTAGTGGTTGAATCTTGGAATTTTTTTGATGTTTCTATGATTAAATAGATACTTATGTACCTAGAAATGATTTTTGGAAAAAATAAAGAGCAAACTACAAGGCAGCTACAGTTCAAATTTGACCTGCTTCCAACTGAATCAGCGGAAATTTGTCTTTTTCATGAGAGTGGATCAAAACTTTTTACACCCAACCATTTGGTCAATTGTGCATTAATTATGGCCTAGTATTTTAGAAAAATTATTTGGTCCAATTTTGCAACAATTATTTGGGAGGTCCTTCACAAAAAAACCTCCTTTTGGGTACTCAAAAAATGGAAAGTGGTTTTTTCGTCCAAAGAAAATGAAAACTTCCTTAGGCAACATTGTTTGCCATTCCAATATGCACCCTTGTGCACAATATGAGATCATTTGAACAAACTATGCCATGGATGTGGCCACAAGATTGATCATTTGGCTTGAAAGCCATTGATCTCCACACGTGATAGCTCGTTTCTGAGAACACTTTTTTAAAATAATTGCCGTATTACAAGTTTGTTATTTTTCCTAGGAACTTGGCCACATATAATGACACAATGCGAAGGTTTCCCAATTTTTTGATTTTTTTGAATTTTTTATGCCCGTTTCAAAATGCGGTCAAAACTGCGGGAATGACCGTTCCTAGCTAGTGGTTGAATCTTGAATTTTTTTGGTGTTTCTCTGATTAAATAGGTACTTATGTAACTAGATATGATTTTTGGAAAAAATAAATGGCAAACTATGAGGCAGCTGCAGTTCAAATTTGACCCGCTTTTAGCTGAATCGGTGGAAATTTGTCTTTTTCATGAGAGGTGGATCAAAACTTTTTACACCCAACCATTTGGTCAATTGTGCATTAAATATGGCCTAGTATTTTTGAAAAATGATTTGGTCCAATTTTTCAACAATTATTTGGAAGGTCCTTCACAAAAAAACCTCCTTTTGGGCACTCAAAAAATGGAAAATGGTTTTTTCATCCAAAGAAAATGAAAACTTCCTTAGGCAACACTGTTTGCCATTCCAATATGCACCCTTGTGCACAATATGAGATCATTTGAACAAACTATGCCATGGATGTGGCCACAAGATTGATTATTTGGCTTGAAAGCCATTGATCTCCACACGTGATAGCTCGTTTCTGAGAACACTTTTTAAAAATAATTGTCGTATTACAAGTTTGTTATTTTTCCTGGGAACTTGGCCACATTTAATGATACAATGCGAAGGTTTCCCAATTTTTTGATTTTTTTGAATTTTTTATGCCCGTTTCAAAATGCGGTCAACACGGCGGGAATGCCCGTTCCTAGCTAGTGGTTGAATCTTGAATTTTTTTGGTGTTTCTCTGATTAAATAGGTACTTATGTAACTAGAAATGATTTTTGGAAAAAATAAATAGCAAACTACGAGGCAGCTGCATTTCAAATTTGACCCACTTCCACCTAAATCGGTGGAAATTTGTCTTTTTCACGAGAGGTGGATCAAAACTTTTTGCACCCAACCATTTTGTCAATTGTGCATTAAATATGTCCTAATATTTTAAAAAATTGATTTGGTCCAATTTTGCAACAATTATTTGGGAGGTCCTTCACAAAAAACCTCCTTTTGGGCACTAGAAAAATGAAAAATGGTTTTTTCGTCCAAAGAAAAATGAAAACTTCCTTAGGCAACATTGGCAGCCATTCCAATATGCAACCCTGTGCACAATATGAGATCATTTGAACAAACCATGCCATGAATGCGGCCATAAGATTGATCATTTGGCTTGAAAGCCATTGATCTCCACACGTGATAGCTCGTTTTTGAGAACACTTTTTTAAAATAATTGCCGTATTACAAGTTTGTTATTTTTCCTAGGAACTTGGCCACAGATAATGACACAATGCGAAGGTTTCCCAATTTTTTGATTTTTTTTGAATTTTTTATGCCCGTTTCAAAATGCGGTCAAAACGGCGGGAATGACCGTTCTTAGCTAGTGGTTGAATCTTGGAATTTTTTGGTGTTTCTATGATTAAATTGATACTTATGTACCTAGAAATGATTTTTGGAAAAAATAAAGAGCAAACTACAAGGCAGCTACAATTCAAATTTGACCCGCTTCCAACTGAATCAGCGGAAATTTGTCTTTTTCATGAGAGTGGATCAAAACTTTTTACACCCAACCATTTGGTCAATTGTGCATTAAATATGGCCTAGTATTTTAGAAAAATTATTTGGTCCAATTTTGCAACAATTATTTGGGAGGTCCTTCACAAAAAAACCTCCTTTTGGGCACTCAAAAAATGGAAAATGGTTTTTTCGTCCAAAGAAAATGAAAACTTCCTTAGGCAACATTGTTTGCCATTCCAATATGCACCCTTGTGCACAATATGAGATCATTTGAACAAACTATGCCATGGATGTGGCCACAAGATTGATTATTTGGCTTGAAAGCCATTGATCTCCACACGTGATAACTCGTTTCTGAGAACACTTTTTTTAAAATAATTGTCGTATTACAAGTTTGTAATTTTTCCTAGGTACTTGGCCACATATAATGACACAATGCGAAGGTTTCCCTATTTTTTGATATTTTTGAATTTTTTCTGCCCGTTTCAAAATGCGGTCAAAACAGCGGGAATGACCGTTCCTAGCTAGTGGTTGAATCTTGAATGTTTTTGGTGTTTCTCTGATTAAATAGGTACTTATGTAACTAGAAATGATTTTTAGAAAAAAAATAGCAAACTATGAGGCAGCTGCAGTTCAAATTTGACCCGCTTCCAGCTGAATCGGTGGAAATTTGTCTTTCTCACGAGAGGTGGATCAAAACTTTTTGCACCCAACCATTTTGTCAATTGTGCATTAAATATGTCCTAGTATTTTAAAAAATTGATTTGGTACAATTTTGCAACAATTATTTGGGAGGTTCTTCACAAAAAAACCTCCTTTTGGGCACTCGAAAAATGAAAAATGGGTTTTTCGTCCAAAGAAAAATGAAAACTTCCTTACGCAACATTGTTAGCCATTCCAATATGCACCCTTGTGCACAATATGAGATCATTTGAACAAACTATGCCATGAATGCGGCCATAAGATTGATCATTTGGCTTGAAAGCCATTGATCTCCACACGTGATAGCTCGTTTTTGAGAACACTTTTTTAAAATAATTGCCGTATTACAAGTTTGTTATTTTTTTTAGGAACTTGGCCACATATAATGACACAATGCGAAGGTTTCCCAATTTTTTGATTTTTTTGATTTTTTATGCCCGTTTCAAAATGCGGTCAAAACGGTGGGAATAACCGTTCCTAACTAGTGGTTGAATCTTCGAATTTTTTTGGTGTTTCTATGATTAAATAGATACTTATGTACCTATAAATGATTTTTGGAAAAAATAAAGAGCAAACTACAAGGCAGCTACAGTTCAAATTTGACCCGCTTCCAACTGAATCGGCAGAAATTTGTCTTTTTCATGAGAGGTGGATCTAAACTTTTTACACCCAACTATTTGGTCAATTGTGCATTAAATATGGCCTAGTATTTTAGAAAGATGATTTGGTCCAATTTTTCAACAATTATTTGGGAGGTCCTTCACAAAAAAACCTCCTTTTGGGCACTCAAAAAATGGAAAATGGTTTTTTCGTCCAAAGAAAATGAAAACTTCCTTAGGCAACAATGTTTGCCATTCCAATATGCACCCTTGTGCACAATATGAGATCATTTGAACAAACTATGCCATGGATGTGGCCACAAGATTGATTATTTGGCTTGAAAGCCATTGATCTCCACACGTGATAGCTCGTTTCTGAGAACACTTTTTTAAAATAATTGTCGTATTCCAAGTTTGTTATTTTTCCTGGGAACTTGGCCACATTGAATGATACAATGCGAAGGTTTCCCAATTTTTTGATTTTTTTGAATTTTTTATGCCCGTTTCAAAATGCGGTCAACACGGCGGGAATGACCGTTCCTAGCTAGTGGTTGAATCTTGAATTTTTTTGGTGTTTCTCTGATTAAATAGGTACTTATGTAACTAGAAATGATTTTCGGAAAAAATAAATAGCAAACTACGAGGCAGCTGCGGTTCAAATTTGACCCACTTCCAACTGAATCGGTGGAAATTTGTCTTTTTCATGAGAGGTGGATCAAAACTTTTTGCACCCAACCATTTTGTCAATTGTGCATTAAATATGTCCTAATATTTTAAAAAATTGATTTGGTCCAATTTTGCAACAATTATTTGGGAGGTCCTTCACAAAAAACCTCCTTTTGGGCACTCGAAAAATGAAAAATGGTTTTTTCGTCCAAAGAAAAATGAAAACTTCCTTAGGCAACATTGTCAGCCATTCCAATATGCACCCTTTTGCACAATATGAGATCATTTGAACAAACCATGCCATGAATGCGGCCATAAGATTGATCATTTGGCTTGAAAGCCATTGATCTCCACACGTGATAGCTCGTTTTTGAGAACACTTTTTTAAAATAATTGCCGTATTAAAAGTTTGTTATTTTTCCTAGGAACTTGGCCACATATAATGAAACAATGCGAAGGTTTCCCAATTTTTTGATTTTTTTTGAATTTTTTATGCCCGTTTCAAAATGCGGTCAAAACGGCGGGAATGACCGTTCTTAGCAAGTGGTTGAATCTTGGAATTTTTTTGGTGTTTCTATGATTAAATAGATACTTATGTACCTAGAAATGATTTTTGGAAAAAATAAAGAGCAAACTACAAGGCAGCTACAGTTCAAATTTGACCCGCTTCCAACTAAATCAGCAGAAATTTGTCTTTTTCATGAGAGTGGATCAAAACTTTTTACACCCAACCATTTGGTCAATTGTGCATTAAATATGTCCTAGTATTTTAGAAAAATGATTTGGTCCAATTTTGCAACAATTATTTGGTAGGTCCTTCACAAAAAAACCTCCTTTTGGGCACTCGAAAAATGGAAAATGGTTTTTTCATCCAAAGAAAATGAAAACTTCCTTAGGCAAAACTATTTGCCATTCCAATATGCACCCTTGTGCACAATATGAGATCATTTGAACAAACTATGCCATGGATGTGGCCATAAGATTGATCATTTGGCTTGAATGCCATTGACCTCCACACATGATAGCTCGTTTCTGAGAACACTTTTTTAAAATAATTGTCGTATTAAAAGTTTGTTATTTTTCCTAAGAACTTGGCCACATATAATGAAACAATGCGAAGGTTTCCCAATTTTTTGATTTTATTTTTATGTTTTTATGCCCGTATCAAAATGCGGTCAAAACGGTGGGAATGACCGTTCCTAACTAGTGGTTGAATCTTGGAATTTTTTTGGTGTTTCTATGATTAAATTGATACTTATGTACCTGAAATGATTTTTGGAAAAAATAAAGAGCAAACTACAAGGCAGCTACACTTCAAATTTGACCCGTTTCCAACTGAATCGGCGGAAATTTGTCTTTTTCATGAGAGTGGATCAAAAACTTTTTACACCCAACCATTTGGTCAATTGTGCATTAAATATGGCCTAGTATTTTAGAAAAATGATTTGGTCCAATTTTGCAACAATTATTTGGGAGGTCCTTCACAAAAAAACCTCCTTTTGGGCACTCAAAAAATGGAAAATGGTTTTTTCATCCAAAGAAAATGAAAAATTCCTTAGGCAACATTGTTTGCCATTCCAATATTCACCCTTGTGCACAATATGAGATCATTTGAACAAACTATGCCATGGATGTGGCCACAAGATTGATCATTTGGCTTGAAAGCTATTGATCTCCACACGTGATAGCTTGTTTCTGAGAACACTTTTTTAAAATAATTGCCATATTACAAGTTTGTTATTTTTCCTAGGAACTTGGCCACATATAATGACACAATGCGAAGGTTTCCCAATTTTTTGAATTTTTTTGAATTTTTTATGCCCGATTCAAAATGCGGTCAAAACGGCGGGAATGATCGTTCCTAGCTAGTGGTTGAATCTTGGATTTTTTTTGGTGTTTCTCTGATTAAATAGATACTTATGTACCTAGAAATTATTTTTGGAAAAAATAAATAGCAAACTATGAGGCAGCTGCAGTTCAAATTTAACCCGTTTCCACCTGAATCGGCGGAAATTTGTCTTTTTCACAAGAGGTGGATCAAAACTTTTTACACCCAACCATTTGGTCAATTGTGCATTAAATATGGCCTAGTATTTTAGAAAAATGATTTGGTCCAATTTTGCAACAATTATTTGGTAGGTCCTTAACAAAAAAACCTCCTTTCAGGCACTCGGAAAATGGAAAATGGTTTTTTCGTCCAAAGAAAAAGAAAACTTCCTTAGGCAACATTGTTTGCCATTCCAATATGCACCATTGTGCACAATATGAGATCATTTGAAGAAACTATGCCATGAACGTGGCCATAAGATTGATCATTTGGCTTGAAAGCCATTGATCTGCACACGTCATAGCTCGTTTCTGAGAACACTTTTTTAAAATAATTGCCGTATTACAAGTTTGTTATTTTTCCTGGGAACTTGGCCACATATGATGACACAATGCGAAGGTTTCTCAATTTTTTGATTTTTTTTGAATTTTTTATGCCCATTTCAAAATGCGGTCAAAACGGCGGGAATGACCGTTCTTAGCTAGTGGTTGAATCTCGGATTTTTATTTGGTGTTTATATGATTAAATAGATACTTATGTACCTAGAAATGATTTTTGGAAAAAATAAGGAGCAAACTACAAGGCGGCTACAGTTCAAATTTGACCCGCTTCTAGCTGAATCAGCGGAAATTTGTCTTTTTGATGAGAGTTGGATCAAAACTTTTTACACCCAACCATTTGGTCAATTGTGCATTAAATATGGCCTAGTATTTTGGAAAAATGATTTGGTCCAATTTTGCAACAAATATTTGGTAGGTCCTTTACAAAAAACTCCTTTTGGGCACTCGGAAAATGGAAAATGGTTCTTTTTCGCAAAGAAAATAAAAAATCCCTTTGTCGATTCTGTTTACCATTCCAAGATGTAAACTTTTGTAGAGTATGATATCACTTGAACAAATATTTGGTAGGTCTTTTACAAAAAAACTCATTTTGAGTACTGAAAAATGGAAAATGATTTTTCCGTGACCTATTTAAAAGGTCACAAAGTCTTTGAATTGTTTGTTGCGTTCTGATTGGTCCATAGGCATATCACGCGCATCATGCATCAGACACCGTCGGATGCTCCCGGATCCAACGGCGGACCTCATCCCCTCACCCTCTCACCCACGTAGCCCTCTCACCCCCTCACCCACGCATCCCCCACTCCCCACCGTTCCACCCCTTCTCTCCTGCACCTGCACCCGCTCGCCAAACCCTAGCCGCCGGCGCCCCCACTCCATGGTCGTCGACAGCGAGGAGCCCGAATCCCCATGCCTCCCTGTCCTCAAGTGGGTCATGTCCCCCGCCATGGCCACAACGGGCCTTCTGGATCCGCGCCATCGATGAGCTGGATCCATGCCTCCTCGCGCCGCCGACGTCTGCCCGATCCAGATCGACACCACCACCCTCTCATCGTCATGCGCCAAGCGCCGCCACCACCATCAGATCGCGGAGCATCAAATTTTATGGCATCCCCAGCGCGGCCAGCCTCCGTCTCCGGCCCTTTCGCCGTCGCCCCGGACCTCGCCCGCTGCTCCTTCGACCACACGCTCCGCTGAGAGGTCAGCTCCTTCTCCATCCATCCGTCCATCTGCGCCAGATCTGTGCCTGCTATATGCTGCTGTGTTGCTCCTTGCTTACGAGTAGTAGGCCCCAGGACTACACTGCATATCGAGCGCGCGCAGCGACCGCTGGGTCTGGCCGCCGCCCTCTACGGCCTGCCTCGTCCTGATTTGCCACGATGACGGCGGTCATGTGCATGTCCTCTGCCGCGCCTTGTGCTGGATTGGGAGCTTCCCTGCCATTTCTAGGTGTAGGAGGTTGAAATATGCTACTCTAGTTTCCATGCTTCATTTCTGCCTACTAGCGAGATCTCTATATCATTCATTAGGGGCTCATGGCTCCTGCTGACAACTAATTGCTTGCACCAAAAGTCAGGACAATTGTTCTAGGTGTGGGTGCCTTCCGCTTCTGTCTTTTGTCAAACTATTCATAAACTTGTTATATTTCATTTGACACGCATAGTCCGGTCAAACTATTCATAAAGTAGGACTGTAGCTTCAAGTTTGTATATAAAACATCTATGTCCAGTTTGATGATGTGTGCTGTTTGTTTCTTACTGGTAGCTGTGGATACTGTGGCTACACATTAAACTTGAGCTCCTTAACACGGAACACGGCCAACATTGGATCCAAGTATGGGAAGCAGATCAGGAAAGGCATCATCTCATTCTTTGTGATTTTTTCTGTTGTGTGCCTTGAAAAGCATGGTTGCAACCATTCCTAAATTTTTATTCCTGTTCGATTTGGATTTGGATGCAGCAGGTGCTCTGCTCTTGCACATGTCTGGTGGCGTCTCCGGCGCAGCGGTGCTTCTTGAGGTGACTGGCATGACGGCAGCTGTGTATGGCGGTGACCACAAGCTCTCCGGTGAGCAGCTCCCTCTCCTACCTAGTTCCCTTTTCTACTCCTATAGCATTTCTCTGTTGGTTTAGAACACTAGCAACATGAGTAGTAAAAGCTTACTGATGTAGGAGTAGTGAAAGCTTCGTGGTTGATCCTGATTGCTAAACATGGGAGATGTGTCTTCTTTTGCATATCAATTACATAGCTATGCTTTGTGATTAAGTGAACTATTGTAATCTCTGTAGTATCTTACAAGGGGAAAGCAAAATTGCTTGTGTCAATGCTATTTAGATTTTTGTCGTGTGTACTACTTTGAAACGTCGGTCTATGGCTGTTGAGTGTACCCATGACTGACTTGTTATCACCTCGATTGAGAAATCTAAAAGAAACTCACCAGTTGAATTGTTTTTGATACCTGACAGCCACCGAGTGTTTCTTGTGTAGATAGGGGAAAGAAAAATAAATTGAATTTCAAACTTTCCACAGTCTAGACAAGTTGCTTACATGACTGACTATATGTCTTGTTAAATTGGAGGGTAAGATTGCAATTTATGGTGGGTGGGAGTGACTGAAGTTTTGCATGAAGATGGCAGATTTTATACCATTTTCTTGAACTTTTGTGACTCTTTTGATTTGATCTTGTTTCAATTTGATGTGGCGCATTTGGTGGTGATATAACTGTATCATTGTGTGTGCGTTTGTTGCAGCCTGGGGCAGAAGCAGAAGCTGGTTCCTAAGTGCCATGGCTGACTAGTGGAGCTCGGCGACAAGCTGCAGATTTGTAGAACAGAGGACTCAGCTGGGCTGTTGACGGCAACCGAGGTATGCTCTCCTCCTCTCCTTGCGTCTGGGTAGTTGCTAATTAATCTGAAGGCATTCAAAGTTGAAATATGTACACTTGTTACCACCAAGTTAGAAGATTTTTCTTGGCTTGTCTATTATGTTGTAAAGAGTATATGTGAAGAAGAGAAAGATTGGAATTTGAAGAGGATGCTCTACGTAATAATGTCCAGAGTCTAGACAGGTTGCTAGATGTGACTTACGTATTATATATCTCATGTTAAATTGAAGAGGATTTTGTTGTCATGTGTTTGCGTTGGAATATACTGTTCAGTCAATCTGTATAGGTCCTAGCGGCATCTTTTGCTAAGGAATATACTGTTCTTATATAGTCAATCTATGTTTTCTCTCCTGTGATGTTAATTATTAGTTTCACCTGCCCTTATGTTTACCACCTTCCTGTTTCCCGGTGGTTTCCGAGTGGTTGTTGTTCTGAACTTGTTGTTTGTTGGTTGGTTATTGTCAGGGGCGAGTTCCGCGTGAAGTTCAAGCAGAAGAACCCCAAGAACAAGTCGGTGGCCACCGTAAGTCCCTTCCAACAAAAATCCCACTCCTGAGCATTTTCCAATATGGTTTAATATGCAAACAACAAGAGAGCTAGTGATGCTATGTTAAAATTAATGCGTACTTGTCAATTCTAGCTTATATTTGTGTCTTGCGAACCTATTCTAATTAATGTGTATACTACAAGCCCTTGTTTTCCTGTCTAAATGCATGCACAAAATTTCAGTTATCTACTGAAAAATTGTTCATGCATTTTTCAGTTTCTCAAATACAAAATAGCTTTCTCCTTTCAGTTCATACATTTTGTTCATAACCATTTTGTTTTATAACATGCAGATGATTGCCTCATTCATGTTTTGACATGAGCTCTGGGGCGAAGTTGGAAGAAGCAAGGCATGGAAGATCTAGGCATGCATGCATGCTCTCTTATCCCTCCTGCTCCTAGGGAGATGCAGGACTTTGTTGTAATGTTGCCCTTGGAATTTGGATGTACTCCTGATTTTGCTGAGAATTTGATGTATATGTCCTTGCTAATTGTTATTCAAATGCTGGGAGTTATGTACATATTCTTAGAATAATATTGTTTACTTGAAATGCATTTCTGTACTGGAAAATATATTGGCATTGAATCTGGTTTGTGGAATGGATACCTGACTTGTGGGACCCATTTATGAAAGTAATTTGAGCAATTTTGAAATTTCTGTCAAGTGGGCCCAATGTGTGAGATGATGACAAGTGGCACCCATTTGATTGATGGGACCAGCTCTAAAATATAATGGCCCAAACAAAGATCAAAAGAAAACCTGCTGTTAAAAGGGCCATGCAAAGAAATCAAAGGCTGAATTGTTGGGCCAGACCCATGTAGCTAATAAAATCACAGAAAAAAATACATTGAAATGGCCGAATTGTTGGGCTAGGCCCATGTAGAAAATCGAATTGGACCGGGCTGAATCTTGTGCCACATCAGATTGCCACATTGGATGCCTACATGGTCTGGGGAGGTTGCTAGTGACCAAAACGCCACAGTAGATGTGTTTTGGTCATAAACGTCTACGACCATTCCAGAAGAAAGGTTGCTATAGTCAGTCTATGACCGCCAGCTTTTGACCTTATGTTTTTGGTCACAAAAAGGTCAGAAATTGAAAACAGTGACCATTCAGCGACCAATAGTGCCGGTCACAAGTTGACATATTTCTTGTAGTGGCACCCATGTGGAAGAAGAAATCTATATTTTGGGACATGCCCTATTGGAAAGACCTAGAGGTCCACTCCGAAATCGACGTGATGCATGTGACATAGAATCTTTGTGTGACCCTGCTTGGCTTCTTGGGCGTGTATGGGAAGACAAAAGATACACCTGAGGCATGGGGGGACCAGCAACGTATGCACAGAAAAGACGACATACATCAGGGTCATGCAAGCTACGCTTGTCGGTGTACTAGAATAGGGGTACCCTAGTACCCCGAACTTGTGCACGGGCAGTTGCAGCACCCCGCGGCAAAGGCTTGCCGGGCGAACGCCAAGATCCCCCAAGGTTCCCTTGGAGCCATCCAAGAACAAAGTATTTAAGCTAAGGAGACAAGACCCCGGCAAGAGGAGCTTGCCGGGAAGGCCAACCAAGGCGCTCCAAGGAACTTGCCGCGACGCGCCACGCGCTCCGGCAAGGCAACAAGGCCTCGGCAAGAGGAGCTTGCCGGGAAGACTAAATCAGGTACCCCGAGGCCCGTTGAGCGATGAGCTTCTGAACCCGGCGAGATAACAACAGCGGCAAGGCGCTTGCCGCGGCAGGCGGCCACTCTGCGCCCACACTCCAGCGCTTCCACCAACGTGTCGCTCTTGGGGCCTCTCCGGGCGCGCGTGGCGGGAGGCTGTGCAGCCAGCTGTGCGCAGTGGCATGTGAAGCTCACAAGATCTCCATCGTGGCGAATGGTGGCGCCCCTAACGGTCCTTTTCTGCACTGTTCGGGCGACTCAGACGAGCATTTAATGCCCTTGTCCCCTGCCGTCAGAGTTAGGTAGGGTGCACTGTACAAGCAACTGTATCAACTACCTCACTTTTTACGTTTTTACCCTCCTCTGCGTTGCCACCTGTCGGTGACCCCTTTAGCATATAAAAGGAGGCCCATGCGCAACATAGAGGGGGTTCGGACAGTTTGCTTCGATTCATTCGTAGCCCAGAAAACATCACACTCTCTCGCTCGAGAGCAAGAACACCAGATAATACAACCAGACAAGCAGCAGTAGGAGTGTTATCTCTCTGGAGAGCTCCGAAGCTGGGTAAACTGCTCGTGTGCCTCGCCTCGATCTGCTCTTCGTGCGACCTCCGCCCCCCGCCGAACCGAAAGGGGCCCGGTCCGCCAGCCCCATAGGTGTTCGTGGATCAGTTTCCCCGACATCTTTGGCGCGCCAGGTAGGGGGTGTTGAGATTGTGTGAACCAGATCCAGCGTTCACACGAGCTAGATCTTTATTCCCTTCATCAACATGCCACCGAAGAAGAAGACTTCGGCGGCAGCCGCTCCATCCATGTCACTTCCGCCACCGTTGGAGCAAACGAGTGGTGGGATGGACGCCGGCGGAAGAAAGGACGTCGACGAGGAAGCTCATGATGCAGCCAGGTCCAAGAACAAGGCTGCACAAACCTCGGCGACTATACATGTTCCACGCCACTCTCAGGAGGCGCAAGATCAACGGCGTCATGGCACTAGCAGTGCCATACGCATGATAGCCCAAGACCAAGCTGGTGGATCTCGGCGCGCTCAAGACCAGCATGCACGCCAACGTGCTGGCACGAGCGGGGCATGGTCGCCTGGACGGGATACTGCTCCTTCTAACATAGTTAGAAGTTCGAGCACGTCCCGCTCCTCGCGCCGTCCGCCACTGCCACCCACCACTCCAGCAGAAGCTTTGGCGCGAGCTCAACTTCTCCTAGATTACCCTTCGACGTCAAACAAGATCGACGAATGGAGGGCCACCATTCAAAGTCTCATCGGCTACGCCAACGGCGACACTCCACGGCAGTCGAGCGCGTCGCCGCCGCGACAAGGTTGCCGGACGCGAGCCGGTGGCGACGAAACGGTCGGAGGTGCGACTACCATGCAATCACCGCCCCGAAGGCCAAGATCGCCGACTCGCCGGATCCACCTCGACAGCGACTCCACTGCATCGTCAGATCCACGAGCTCGTCACGATCAGCGCCAAGTTCTTCATGATCGACAACAAGAAGACGCTCGAACCCGCATCGAGCACCGAAGAGAAGCGCAACGTCAATCCGACAAGCGCGTTGGGCCCTCTGTTCACATGCATGCGCCAGGGGAACCAGGCGATCTGCCGTACGCGGTAGGTTGTCCTGCGTTCACTCGTGAGCTGCGGCAAGTCCAGTGGCCCAGTACAACGAACTTCAAGCCAGACGTACCGGAGAAGTACGACGGCAAGACGCATCCGTCAGAGTTCCTCAGCATCTACACCATTGCGGTGCAAGCTGCCGGGGGACGAGATGACAAGATCCTTGCCAACTACTTCCCGCTGGTGCTCAATCCCAACGTCAGATCCTGGCTCATGCACTTGCCGGACAACTCCATATCCTCTTGGGCTGATCTGTGCCATCAGTTTGTCGGTGCCTTTACCAGCGGACACAAGCCTCATGGCCAGGAGAGTGATCTTCATCTGCTCGCCCAGAAGGAAGGAGAGCCCCTGCGCAAGTACATTCAGAGATTCAGTAGTGTGCAGCACCACATCCCAGACGTCCACCCTGCCGCGGTGATCAGCGCGTTCCATCAGAACGTGCGGAACCACATGATGCGGGAGGAAATGGCGATGTGCAAGATCAGGGACGTCAGTGAGCTATATGCACTGGCCGACAAGTGTGCGCGTGCTGAGGAAGGGAGGAGACTCCCCGGAGAAAATAAAGGAGCGGGGGGATCTGACAGCAAAGATGCTGCCCCGACAAGGAAAAACCGGCGGCGGAACAACAGAAGGAGGAAAGGCAAAGAAGTGCTAGTTGTTGAGCAGTCCGGCAACGGTGGTAGCGCCAAGGAAGCCAAAGCTGGTGACTCCGGCAAGGAGGTTGCCGCGGAGGTGGCGGTCACCGACAAGCAGGACGGCACCAACAAGCAGTATTGCAAGATTCACCGCACCAAGGGCCATGATCTTCAGAACTGTAAGAGAGTCGAGCAGCTTGTTGAGCAACAGAAAGCTGAATATGAGCGGTGCGACAAAGAGAAGGCCCAGGAAGGAGCTGGTGGATCCGGCAAGAAACGTCCCGGCCGAGGAGGACGCCGCGGCAAAGCCAAGCAGCGGCAAGGAGACAGACCTCCCCGTGGTCGCGATAAGGATGAAGATGATAATGAAGACGAAGATATGGATGATGAGGAGACTGATGAGCAGGAGTTCCAGAAAGCCACAGAGGTCCTGTGCATTGACGGTGGTGCTTCTCTGCATGCCTCGCAGCGCCAGCTCAAGCAGTGGGTGCGGGAAGTTAATGCAGCAGAACCACCCATCGAGTCACGCAAGCCTCTGAAATGGTCCGACACGCCTATCATCTTTGATATTGAGGACCACCCGGATCGCATAACTGCGGTCGGGTGCTTGCCGATGTTGGTTTCACCAACAATCCGCAACCTCAAGGTCACTAAAATGCTAGTTGACGGCGGGGCCGACTTGAACCTGATCTCCTCCGCGGTGCTCCAGAAGCTTCAGATCCCTGACAGCGAGCTCGAAGAAACCGGCACATTTCAAGGAATCAACCCGGGAAGGAGCAAGCCAAAGGGAAAGATCACGTTGCCGGTAACATTTGGCAGCGAGCTGAACTTCAGGACCGAGAGGGTCACGTTTAACGTTGCCGACTTCCCATTGCCTTACAATGGAATCCTTGGCCGACCGGCACTCGCCAAGTTCATGGCAGCCTCTCACTATGCGTACAACGTACTGAAAATGCCAGGCCCAATAAGTGTCATCTCTGTCCCTGGCGACAAGAAGGATGCTCTTATCTGTACCGACAAGATCTACCGGGAAGCCGCAGCCGCAGCAGAAGGAAGGACACTTGCCGCTGAAGCTCCTGGGGGGAAGAAGAAGACCAAGTCCGGCAAGAGCTCTAATGCCCACTCCGGCAAGCGCACTTCTTCGGAGTGCTGCGCTACCGTCGAGGACGCACCATCGAGCTCAACCGGCAAGTGTAAGAAGGCAATGGCAGCTCCACCTGAGACCAAGAAGGTGTCCGCCAAGGAGGATGGCACTGGTGGTACATTTACCATCAGCGCCACTCTTGACCCCAAATAGGAAAGCGCGCTCATTGCTTTCCTGCGGGCGAATGTCGACGTATTTGTGTGGCAACCGTCTGATATCCCCGGTGTTCCCAGGAAAGTGATTGAGCACCACCTTGCCGTCTGTCCCCATGCGCGGCCCGTCAAGCATAGAGTCAGGAAGCAGGTAGTAGAGCGCCAAGAATTCATCGCAGAAGAAATCAAGAAGTTGGAAGCAGCAGGCCTTGTCAGAGGAGTACTCCATCCCACGTGGTTGGCCAATCCTGTTGTTGTGCGCAAGGCTAACGGGAAATGGAGACTTTGTATTGACTTCACTGATGTTAATAAAGCTTGTCCCAAAGACCCATTTCCCTTGCCGCGTATTGACCAGATTATTGACTCCACAGCCGGATGTGATTTGCTTTCATTTCTTGATGCATACTCAGGATACCATCAGATCTTCATGGCAGAAGAAGATGAAGAGAAAACCGCATTTATCACCCCGTGTGGCACGTACTGCTTCGTACGGATGCCTTTCGGTTTGAAGAATGCTAGTTCAACATTCGCAAGGGTAGTCCACCATGCTTTTGAGCCGCAAATGCACAGAAATGTGGAAGCTTACATGGATGACATAGTGGTCAAGAGCAAGAACAAGGCGACCCTGATTCAAGATTTAGATGAAACATTTGCAAACCTGCGCAAGATCAACCTCAAGCTTAACCCCGAGAAGTGCGTGTTTGGAGTCCCTTCCGGCAAGCTTCTCGGGTTCTTCGTGTCTCAGCGGGGAATTGAAGCCAATCCCGACAAGATCAAAGCCATCGAGCAGATCGAAGCACCAAAGCGCGTCAAGGATGTACGAAGGCTTGCCGGTTGCGTGGCTGCTCTCAGCAGGTTTATCTCTAGATCTGCCGAGCGCGCCTTGCCATTTTTCAAAATTTTGAAAAAGGCAGGTCCAATGAAATGGACTCCGAAAGTGGAGGCTGCGCTGCAGGACTTGAAGAGATACCTGTCCTCCACTCCGACGCTTGTCGCACCTAAGCCGCAAGAGAAGTTGCTGCTGTATATAGCGGCAACCAATCAAGTGGTTAGTGCTGCTTTAGTGGCGGAGAGGGAGGCGGATGATGAGCCAGCAACCACGGCAGATCCATTCCTGCGACAAGCAGGGGGCTTCGTCGACAAGCTCTGGTCCCGACAAACATGGGTTTGCGCAGGAACATGATAAGATGCCAAGGAGAATGGTGCAGCGCCCAGTTTACTTTGTCATTTCTCTTCTGCAAGGAGCTAGATCAAGGTACTCTGGTGTGCAGAAGTTGCTTTTCGGCCTCCTCATGGCCTCGAGAAAGCTGCGCCATTACTTCCAAGCACATGAGATCACAGTCGTCACTCGCTTTCCGCTGAAGAGGATACTACAAAATCCAGAAGCAACGGGCAGGATTGTCCAGCGGGCACTGGAACTGTCAAGCTTTGGCCTCAAGTTTGAGAGCACCTCAACTATCCAAAGCAGAGCATTGGCAGAGTTCATAGCAGAGTGGACGCCAACCCCAGATGAAAAAATTCTAGAAACGAGCATCCCCGTTAAAGAGGCAAGCAAAGAGTGGCTGATGTACTTTGATGGTGCCTTCTCGCTGCAAGGTGCCGGTGCAGGCGTGCTGCTTGTCGCACCCACCGGAGAGCACCTCAAGTACGTAGTCCAGATGCACTTTCCCAAAGAGCAAGCAACCAATAATACTGCAGAGTATGAAGGATTACTCACCGGTCTCAGAATCGCAGCAGACCTTGGGATTAAGAAGCTCATTGTCAGGGGTGACTCACAGCTTGTCGTCTGACAAGTGAACAAGAACTACCAGAGTCCGTTGATGCAAGCGTATGTCGATGAAGTGAGGAAGCTAGAAGAGCACTTTGACGGCCTACAAATGGAGCATATCCCAAGAGCTTAGAATGATATTGCTGACGGCCTGTCAAAGTGCGCCGCACTAAAGTTACCTGTGGAACCAGGGATCTTTGTGCTTAAGTTGACTCAACCATCCGTAACGCCCTCAACTGGACAAAGCAAGAAGAGGAAGTTGGTTTCCCGCGACTACTTTCTGGCAGAGCTCCCCGAAGCCGCCGCCAAGAAAGTCCCCAAGATCAACACCAAAGATGCTGAGGGGCAGTCTGCTCCGGCAAGCCTTATGGTTTGTTCCGTTGAAGCAGACGCTCCCGACAAGTTTTGCTCCGGCAAGCTTGCCGGGGAACATCAAGCTCCGGCAGGACCACAAGTCCTTGACGTGGAAGCGGATGTTCCCACAGCAGCAGATGCGCCTTTAGTCCTTGTTGTCAAGCCACAAGCTCCAGCATGAGCACAGCAGATTGTCCATTTCCTTCAGATAGGAGAACTTCTCGAAGAGCAAGAAGAAGCGGAAAGAGTAGCCCGGCAGTCAAGTATGTACCAGTTTGTCGATAGCATACTGTACAGAAGAAGACTCAACAGTGTGAAATTGAAGTGTATTCGCCGGGAAGATGGACAAAAGCTGTTGGCGGAGATGCATGGAGGCATATGTGGCCACCACATTGGCGCAAGAGCACTTGCCGGCAAAGCTTTCCGGCAAGGTTTCTTTTGGCCGACAGCCCTCCAGGATGCAACTGCACAAGTAACCAAGTGTGAAGCGTGCCAGTTCCACTCCTAACAGATGCACCAGCCAGCTCAAGCTCTCCAGACAATCCCTTTATCCTGGCCATTTTCGGTCTGGGGGCTCGATATCCTCGGCCCTTTCCCCCGAGCTGTCGGGGGCTTTGAGTACTTGTACGTCGCAATCGACAAGTTCACAAAGTGGCCGGAAGTGCAGCCAGTGAGGAAGGTGACAACACAGTCAGCAGTCAAGTTCTTCAGGTCGATTGTTTGCCGTTTCGGGATCCCTAACAGGATCATCACCGACAACGGCACGCAATTCATGAGCCGCACCTTCATGCAGTACATCCAAGACCTTGGCGCCAAGGTCTGCTTCGCTTCTTTTGCTCATCCAAGAAGCAACGGTCAAGCAGAGAGGGCAAATGCTGAAGTGCTGTGCGGGCTCAAGACCAGAACTTTCGACAGGCTGCACAGGTGCGGAAGGAACTGGATCAAGGAGCTGCTGGTGGTTCTTTGGTCGATCAGAACGACGCCAAATCGAGCCACTGGCCAGACACCTTTCGCTCTAGTCTATGGAGCAGAGGCAGTTCTCCCCACGGAACTCGTATACGGATCACCTCGAGTGCTCGCTTATGATGAGCTTGAGCAAGAACAGCTGCGGCAAGACGACGCGCTACTCCTTGAGGAAGATCGTCTTCAGGCTGCTGTACGAGCTGCTCGATACCAGCAAGCTTTGCGCCGCTACCATAGCCGCAAAGTTAAAGCCAGAAGCTTCAAGGAAGGCGACCTTGTTCTTCGGCGCGTTCAGTCCGCCAAGAATTCCAACAAGTTGACGCCGAAGTGGGAAGGCCCTTATCGGGTGAGACGAGTCACAAGGCCTGGCGCTGTCCACCTTGAGACCGAAGATGGCATTCCGGTGAGCAACTCCTGGAACATAGAACATCTTCGTAAGTTTTTCCCATAAGGCGCGGGTGCCGGAACCCGTTCCGGCAACCACCTTTTGTACAAGTCTTGCCGCTGTTGCATGTAATCCTTTGTACAAAGCCGGGCGCAGATCCCGTGCATAAGTAAAACCCCATGTGCTCCGCACAGCTTGTCCATTTCATGCGTTAGTTCCTTTCTTGCATGCGATTATCTGACACTTTGTGCAGCACCTACATCCGGTAAGCAGTAACGAGCCGAAGAGCTCCATACTATTATTTTCTCTTCTTTCTTTTTCTTTTAAAAGGAAAAGAAGGTTCTCCCGCACACAAGTTTGCCGGGGGGGGGGGGAGGAGAAGATTGTGGTATGGGCCAGACTTGCCTTACCGGGAAGCAAATGACAGAAAAGCTAAGTTGCCAAAGTTTGAGCAATCACTTTTTAAAATTTTTGAGTTATCTTCCTCGAACGACCCTGCTTTGTATGGAAAACCTATGCGTGGAGGAACCAACTCATGGCTAGTTGCGCCCTTACTTTGTTTCGAGTCCGCTCAACAGCTTAAGGGTGCTGCATCTAGTCGCGACAAGGTTTCTTGTCAGAAGCAGCGCCGCTAGCAGGCTGCTGAAGTTCCGCACTCAGCGCTCGCGGCTCGGGTGCCTGCGCCGACAAGTTCCCTAGAAGTGTAGGGTAATAACATGCAAAGGAAGGAATCTAGTAAAGGAAATAACATAGCAATTGATAGACAGAAATAAAGTTATATTACAAAGATAACTTGTCGCAGCTCTAACAGACTGTTTTCATAACATGATCAGCAGCGACAAGGGAAAAGAAGGAATGGGCGGCCTAATCTACGCGTCCGCCCTCGACTCTCTTGATCTCACTCACCTTGTCCACAATGGGTGCGACAAGGGCCTTGAGTGCATCCAGATCGGCGCCAGGCGGCAAGGACCTGAGGACGTTGGTGAAGCTGAGGCCTGGGTTGCGGAAGGCCACCTTCATCAGCACCTTCTGGAGAACCCCGGCGCAGATTTTGCGCGACTCGTCAGCCAGCTGCTTCGGGATCCTCTCCCGGAGCCGCTGGAGTGCCGTCGCCACGCCCTTGAAGAACAGGCTGAGCTTGGCGCTGGGTTGAAGACTCTCGTTGGAAGGATACCCAAAGTCCTCCATCCCCAGCTGCGCCAGCTCCTCGTTGATGACTGCGGCAGTGTTCACCAGACCCTCAGTCCAGTGCTCCACTGTGTCCCTGAACGAGTTCTGGGTAACTGCAATGCTCTCCAGCAGCGCCGCGTCAGTCTTGACCTTCTCCGACAAGGTCTTCTCCCGCTCCTTGGCGGCCTCCAGCGTCTGCGTCAGCGTGGCCAGCTTCAGCTCCAGGTCTGCTTTGGAATCCTTGGCGGCGCCGAGCTCCTTGCCCCTCTCAGCGAGAAGGCCTTGCAGCTCACCGTGGGCGGCAGCATCCTTCTCACGCTCACGCTTGAGCGCGGCAAGCTCCTCGCCACTCTTCCCAATATCGGCCTCCAGCTACGCCACCTTCTCCTCTAGCTCTTTCTTGGCGGCCTGTGCAGTTGCCGCGGCGTCCCTTGCCTCCTTGAGCGCCCTGCCAAGTGCTCGCTCACGCTCGGCGAGCTCTTCCTCGTAGCTGTCGAGGTTGGCCTTCCGCTGCACTAGTTCACCTTCTCGCGCGGACTGCTTCTCGGCAGCCAGCCTTTGTTCCTCCTCAGCCTCGGCCTTCTCGAGAAGAAAGGCCATGCGCTCCTCGTCGACTCGCTCCCGCTCCTGCGCCAGGGACCAGAGAGCTTCCTGATTTTGGCCCCGGAGCCCCTCTGCGCGCTTTTCCATGTCAACTCCCGCCTTCGCGACAAGCGCTTCCCGGGAAGCCAGCTTGGCTTGCCGGGT
This sequence comes from Triticum dicoccoides, assembly GCF_002162155.2. Taxonomy (NCBI): domain Eukaryota; kingdom Viridiplantae; phylum Streptophyta; class Magnoliopsida; order Poales; family Poaceae; genus Triticum; species Triticum dicoccoides. The sequence goes on along the minus strand of NC_041388.1, from coordinate 457,579,734 downwards.
GCGGTAGAGTGACAGCAGCTTCCGCAGCAGCTGCTCCTCCTCAGGCTCACCGCTGCTGCTGCCGGGCGCGTCAACCAATGACAGTCCAGCAGAGGCGAGCACCTCCCCGTCAAAAGTCTCCCCCTCGACCGGCGCCCTGGAGCTCGACGCCCAGGGTAGCTTGATGAAGATATTGTCACCGGCCTTCAAGTAGGCGCCGGGCTGGGGCTCCTCGGAGCCCGACTCCACGGTAGCGGCAGAGGGTTCGGCGGTCGGCGCAGCGCCCGGCGCTCCTGCGGCCTCAGGGTCGTCAGTGCGATCGCCCGACCCCTCGCTGGCTTCCGCAGCAGCAGCCTCGGTGGCCTCCTCGCCGGCGGTCTCATCAGCACCGGCACCTTCCTCGCCGGCGCCCTCTGTCTCCATTGGCTCAGCCGAAGATGGGTCTGAAGAACGAAGAAGGGAGGAAAATCAATCAAAAATCCAAGAAAGGAAAAATGGAAGAAGCAGGACCCAAGGGACAGTTTCTGGGCAAGTGGATTACCTGCGCCAAGATCTTCAGTTGCGGCCTCGGTCGCCGCAGGATCAGCAGTGCCGTCCCTTGCCGGAGAGTCCCCCCCCTTGCCGGAGAGCGCTCCCTTGCCGGAGACTCCTCCCTTGGCGGCGCAGTCGAAGCAGGTGGCACTTCGGGATCGGCCTCCGGGCGCTCCTAATGAGGCTGCTCTGCTCCTGCACAAGTCAACAAGCAAGATATCAACAAAGGAAAAAGCACTCAAGCGCGCCCGGCAGCAGAAGGCTAAACTATGAACTTACGCTGGGGGCTGCGCTGGGGGCTGCTCCTGGGGGTGATTGCCGGGTCCGTCAAGGTGGTCTCGGGCCCACCTCCTGCCGACACGATGGGGTCATCCTCGATGATGATCACCGCGGCCTTGGCCCTCTTCGCCGCTCTCTGGGCCAGTGTTCTGAAAAGAAAGGAGTCCAGATTGGAGCAAGTCAGATACAAGATATAAACAGCAAGATTGAAGGATTATAAGAGCACCAAAGAAACTCACTCTTCTTCCTCCTCGTCGGAGCTGAGCGCGGAAAGATCGAAGTCCGGCCCTCCTCCGGTGCGGCGAGGTGGAGGAGTAGGATCCCTTGCCCGCTTGGCGGGGGCAGTGGCGGTGGCCCGGGAAGATCCCGCTCCAGTTGCCGCTGTTGCGTGAGGCGCTCCCGCGGCAACATTGCTTGCCACGGTAGAGCGCGTCTCATGGCTCAGTGGTTGTGGAGCCGGCTGCCGCCCCGCTGCGTCCCCGGCCCTGCGAAGGCGCCTCCTTGGTGGGGCCGGGGGCTCCGCCTCCGGCAAGTTCTCTGAAGGCTCAGCCTCCTCCTCGCCGGCCTCGCTCGACTCGGCTTCGGAACCGGCAGGCTCCTCCTCGCCCATGAACTTCGCGCGTTCGGCAAGGTTTGCCGCCTCTGCAGCCTCCGCCTCCTCCACAGTAAACCCAAACACACCCGCAGCAGCTGCGGCCGCAGCCTCTTCCGCCCTAGTAGCGATGAGCTGCAGCTCCTCGTTGGTGGTGTCACGGGTGAGGCTCTTCTGCTCGTCAGCGCGGACCGGCACTTCCTCCAAGGTGTCGAAGAGCGCTCGCACAACGTCATCCGCAGGCTCTTGCCAAGTTGGGACGATGCCGTGTGAATCGCACAACGGCATCATGGCGCGGATCTGGTCAAGCGAAGAGTTATTGCACAAAGGAACTACGCGCCCTCGGCAGTGTGAATGGGTGCTGGGGGTCGCGTTTGAATAACTCCAAGAGCATTGCGTCCAGCTCCAAGACGGTGAAGTTGTAGTTGAGGCCCGACAGCAGCCTCATGATGTCCGCTGAATTCTTGAATTCCCAGGCGGGCCTCCCCCTCTCCTGCAGGGGGGCAATGCAGTGGCGGAGGAAATCTGCCCCGACAGCACCTACGGTGAGCCCGACAAGCCTGAGGCGAAGAATCCTAGTGATGGCGATCTTCAGCCTCTCGTCTTCCGGGGCCACGTTGCTCCAGTCATTGCCGCACACTATTGGAGTTTGGCGCACGGCGGTGAAGGGCTGCGGATTCTCCTCAATGATCTAGCACCACTCCGCTCTCCACTCCTCCCACTTGCTGCGGAGCTCACCCTCCAAGTACGCCTCTTTCTTGCCGACTCTCGAGACCCAGGCAATCCCTCCGGCAAGCGGCTCTCCTCTCTCTACCCGAGGTATGAAGTAGTGGCGGGAAAGGGCTACACTAGGGTGGACTCCGACAAAGTTTTCGCACAAGTGTGCGAAAACTGCCATGGTCAGGACAACATTGGGGGTGAAGTCAAGGAGGCGGAAGCCATATGTGTTCATAATATCACATAAGAACTCCGAGAAGGGCGGGCAGAGCCCGCAATAGAAGAATAGTGGGAAGAACGGGTACCCGTTTGAAGCCAACTCCGAGGCAGCGGCTGGGAGTACCCTGGTGGTGAAGATCGCCCGCTCCTTCCGCAGCGCCGCGAGCCGCTGCGCCTCGGCCGACTTCACACCCTTTCCCTTGTCGGCTTTCGGGGCCATGGCGGAGGTGGTGGGGAAGG